>NW_024529044.1:1686230-1954402 GCF_017590135.1 Pyrgilauda ruficollis | reverse complement strand
GCGCCCCGAGCCCCGCGCCGCCCAGGCGGGAGCGCGCGCGGCGTTCCGGGGGGGAGCGCGCGGCTCGCATCTTTTGTGTGTGTGTGCGCGCGCGCGCCGGGCGGCTCGCCCCTCGGCGGGGCCGCGCGGGGGACGGCTCTTTGTGCGCGCGCCCTGCCCCCAGCCCGCCGGGGGACAATGTCTCAGCCCCGAGGTGAGAGCGCGGCGCGCGTGCACGCGCGCGCGTGCAGCCGCGGGTGGGTGCGCGCGTGCGTTTTCCGCGCGTGTAGCCGCGCGTGCAAGGGCTGCACTAGCGCGCGTGCATGCGTGTGCACGCTTATGCGCGCGCGCGTGCACTCGCTTGTGCAACTCGTGTGTGTGTGTGTGGGGGTGCGCGCGCGCGCATTCGCTTGTGCAACTTGCGGGTGCACGCGCAACCGGGCACGCAGCCGCGCGTGCAAGCGCGCGTGCAGCCGCGCGTGCACGGGCGCGGGTGCACGTTGCACGTGCATGCACGGGTGCGGGTACCCGCGCGTTTGCACGCCCGCCTTGCCTGGGGGTCGCCGCTCCCGGTGCCGCCCCCGGTGCAACTCCCGGTTGAGCTCCGGTGCCGCTCCCGGTGCAGCTCCGGTGCAGTCCCGGTGCCGCTCCCGCCGCGTTTCCTGCTCGCCGGCGGTGCAGCCTGTCCCGGGATGAGCGAGCCCCTCGCCTGCCTTTGGCACGGCCCCGAACGAGCGGGGGGTGTTGGAGGAGCAGCTGCAGCCGGGGCTCGGCGCGGGGTTAAAGCAAACTTTTAAACAAGTCCGCGATGGAGATGAAAGGTGAAACTGGAGTGGAGTTACCAGGAATTAAATATATACCTATGTTTCCATGGGAAAGTATTGTTCTCGTGCCAGCGCTGAGATCATTTTCCACCCATTTCTCTCACCCCCCCTCCCCTCTTTTAATATTTGGTAACTTTTGGTCGGAGGCAGCAGTGGGGTTTGTCACACCAGCAAGCTCCGAGCGTGCAAAAAGGCAGGAATGGAGCATTTGGGAAGTGCAGGAATTGGGTATTTGGGAGCTGCAGAAGGGCAGGAATGGAGCGTTTGGGAACTGCAAGAACAGGAGCATTTTGGAGCTGCAGGAATGGAGCGTTTAGGAGCTGCAGGAGGGCAGAAGCTGAGAATTTAGAAGTTGCAAAAGGGCAGGAATTATGCATTTTGGAGCTGCAGGAATTGTGCATTTTGGAGCTGCAGAAACACAGGACTAGAGCATTTAAGAGCCGCAGGACGGAAGCATTTTGGAGCTGCAGAATTTGACAGTTCAGGAGTTGCAAAAGGGCTGGAGTTGGGCATTTGGGAGCTGCAGGAATTGTGCATTTTGGAGCTGCAGAAGTTGAGAATTTAGGAGTTGCAAAAGGGCAGGAATTACGCATTTTGGAGCTGCAGGAATTGAGCATTTAGGAGTTGCAAAAGGACAGGAATTATGCATTTTGGAGCTGCAGAAATTATGCATTTTGGAGCTGCAGAAGTTGAGGATTTAGGAGATGCAAAAGGGTAGGATTTATGCATTTTGGAGCTGCAGGAATTGAGCATTTAGGAGTTGCAAAAGGACAGGAATTATGCATTTTGGAGCTGCAGGAGTTGAGAATTTCGGAGTTGTAAAAGGGGAGGAATTGGGCATTGTGTTGCTGCAGAATCAAGCGTTTTGGAGTTGCAGAAGTTGAGAACTTAGGAGTTGCAAAAGGGCAGGAATTGGGCATTTGAGAGCTGCAGGAATTGAGCATTTTGGAGCTGCAGAAGTTGAGTGTTTAGGAGTTGCAGAAGGGCAGGAGTTGAGCCCTGAGGAGCAGCGGGAGGGGGTTTGGGAAGGGGACAGCGGTGATTTATTTCTGCCAGCGTGGTGGTGGCAAAGAGCACTGGCTCTTTGCTTTTTAACTCGCTGCTTATTCCAGAGTGCCTCTGACTTGTGCCCTTGCAAGGGCGGGAGGGGGCAGGCTGGGAGGAGGTGGAGAATTTAATATTGCAAAAATGCTGCGGGAATGCAACAGGGAGAGCTTTAAGGAGGAGTAGCTGCGGCCATTCATTGTGAAAATCCATGCCCGTGACACAGATGCAGCTTTTGGAGCTTTTGGAAGTGCTTGGATTGGATGTTGCAGCTTGGCTCTCCCTGCATACTGCAGCCCTCGCACATATTTGGGATTTTGGGGGTGAGAGGCAGCGTGTGGCCTGGCAGGAGCAGGTCCCAAAGTGGGTTTGGAGCTCGTGTTGTGTTTGTTTATTTATTTATTTATTTATTCAAACTAAGCCTTCCACAATAACCCTTGCAAGGGAGGACGTTGGCAAGGAGGTGCCTGCACAGCTCTTGCCACACAGTTTTCCTTTGTAAAAGAAAAATGTAAAGTTGTTGTATAATTTATTCCTAATTTGGGTTTGCTGCAGTCATCTTTTCCAGCCGAGCAGGGAATTGTAAAAGTTTCCGATGCAAAGAGCCAAGGAAGTTTGATAATGCAGGATTGAACCCGGGAATACCCAGAGCCCCCTGCCACTGCCAGGAGGGTCCTTGGGGGGACAGGGGGTCCCCAAAAAGCCTGGGGGTGGCAAAGGCTGAGCGTGCAGAGGTGGTGACAGGCAGGGAGCTGTGCTGGTGGCCCTGCAGGGGTGCTGAGTGTCCCCCAGCAGGGCCTTCTGCGTCCTGCCCAGTACCAGGAAAAGGGAGGATGGAAGTAGCCAACCCACAAAACATGATCTCAATGAATGGCATCATTCTTGACTCCCTTTGCCGTCCTCCTCGCTCTCTGCAGCACCAGTGCCTGCATTCCTGGCACAGATAACTTTTCCCAGCTCAGCTGTTCAGGCCCAGCTTTTGCTCAGGAAGGGGTTTCAGCTCTGGGCTTTGCAGCAGAGGTGTCGTTCCTTGGGATAATCTGAGTTTTGGGATCAGCTTTCATGTATTGCACAGGAGGTTCCTCAGCAGCTCTGGAAAGTACAGCCCAGAGCCCCAGCCAGCTGCTGAGCCCTCTCCCTGCTTTGAATCCTTTCCAGAGTTGTTCTGAGAATTTGCCAGAGATTAATGTTTTTGATGCAGCGTAGCAGGGGGACATGTGAGCAGCAGAGTTGTTCTTACTCCCTGCAAGGGATCCCACCTGGTTCAGGGAGACCCTACCTGTGCTATGCAAAAAAATGGGGGGGATTTGCTTCCTGCACAATCTGTAAAGGGTAAAACTCCCCTGGAATTCAGAAACAACACTTTTCTTCTGGCCCTTTCTGCAGCAGGAATGAGCAGATGCCTCCAGCATTGTGTTCAGGGTTCTGAGCCACCTTACCTGTCCCTGCTGGGCTCCCTGAGGGTCCACCCAAATACAGAACTCACCTGAAGTCAAAGACACCCCTGCATTTCACCCTGTGCTTGTTCATTCCCTCTTTCAAGCTGCAGACTTGGTACTATTTGTTGGATGTAGCAACCCTTAGCAAATCAGCTTTTCCTGAGCACAGCAGGTTCCTGCAGCCTGTTCCTCACCTTCAGAGATGGGGCTGCTCTGGCCTTGATATTAATGGGAACTCAGAAGTTGAATCCTTGCCCAAATCCAGCCCGTTTGGCTGTCATGACTAATAGGATATTATTTTGGAAGAGGAGTGGTGGGGGGGGGGGAAGAGGAAGTCCATATTAATTTCAAGCCAAGCACAGTCTAAGACTGTAAATCTGGACTCTGGTGACAGCAGATATATGCAGGAGTCTCCCAAATTCCTTGCAACGGGTGGAATTATTCCCAAAGCCCACATGGGAGAAAATACCTGCAAATATGCAAATTTCTTCATTGCAATAAGAAAAGGGAAGGGGGAGCAGTACCCACGAGAGCACTGATTCATAAATACACTGAAATGATGTTTAAACTAAGTATTGCTGCCTGTTGATCTCACACCTAAGCTTCAGGCTCCTGTTTCAAATACAATTTTCAGTGCTGCAGCTGCAAAGGGAAGCTGAGATTATGAGCAGCACATCCCACGTGATGCTGGCTGAGCATGCACCCTATGGACTTTGACCAAAGGCCCTGCACCTAGTCCAAATACCACAGTTTTATGTGAAACACTCATGTTTTCCCCAGCCAGAAGTCTCAGTGGAGCCAGCTGTAAAGCTGAAATATTCCTTGTTGTTGGGTTTTTTGCAGCCCTAGGTAGGTGGCAGGTTGTTGCTGGTGTAGGATTAACCTGCAAGCAGCTCCTGTGGGTTGTGCAATGTGAATTTTGCCTCATCAGCAGCACCTCAGCTTCTCCCCACTCACACACTCCCATGACACAGGCACTTGGCAAGGGCACAGCCAGCAAAGCCGTGCCACGGTCAGCCAGGTGCAAGCCTAGCAAAGCCTGGACTAGCAGCAAATTTCAGCTGGAGTTGTTGATTTATTCTTAATTAATTTTTTTTTTTAAGGGTGCCCTGTTGAATTAGTTTAGGTGCTGTGCTGCAGTGCTGGAGGTGTGCCTGCTTTGGGTTAATAGGGGGCAAATGTTTATAAAGAGGTTTAAAAACCTCATGCAATGCCAGGCTGGAGGAATTACCCAGCTTGGGAAGAGGAAAATGTGGTTGGGGCAAAAAGTATTTGGCTGGAGATGAGCCAAAGCTGTGCCCAGGTGAGAGCACCTGAGACACCTGGGTGAGCCCCTGCTCTGCCCCAAGGAGGTGTTTGTCCTGTCCCCATGTCCCAGCAGGTCCCAACATGTCCCAACATGTCCCAACACCACTGCTCAGGCCAGCAGCTCCCTGCTGCTACCCAGGACATATTTAATATTTAAAAGCTCCAACTAGGAACAATTCTAGCAATAAAAGTGCCAAGTTACAGGAGGAAGGGAGCAGAAAGCTGAGTGCTCCTGCCAGGCTCCTCAGTGCTTCTTTTTATTTTTGCTCCTTTTTATTTTGGTGTTTAAGTCACCAAAACCTGGTGGCTTCCTTGGGGCTGAATTCCCTCCCCTGACACATCCATGAGCTGCTAAGGTGAAGCAAATGATGCTCCATGAAAACCACAGGAGCAATTTGGAGAGATGAGACACTTCACGTGGAACGTGGTGACAGCAGGTTTGAGATTCTGGACCCCCTGGTTGAAAATACACAAGATTATTTAAAAATTGCCTTTTCTCCCCAAGCAGTGCCTGTGTTTGCTGTCACTTGGGCTTTTTCTCTTTCTGAAAAGAGCTGTGACAGCACCTCTAGAAGCCTCTCCAAAAAGGATTGAAAACCAAGACACCTGAAAAAAGCTGGAAAAAGAAGAATAGTGTGGGAGTTTTGTTAGCACAGGAGTGGGGATGCTTCTCCAGCCCTCTGCAAATGCACTTGGAGGCCCAGAGCTCCTTAGCCTGGTCGTTGTGATGGTTCCCAGCCCTGCCCCAAGGGATTCACCCCATGAACTTGCATTCCTGATGCTGCTCCAGCTCCAGAGGCAAAGCTCTGCCCTTCCCAGGGGGTGAAAGCACAGGGCAGGTCACAGCTGGGATGGCAGCCGTGGCACAAGCAATTCTGGGCAAGAATAACTCACCAGGAGTCCCTTCCTGCGGTCACTCACGTTTTGGGGTCCATTTTGGGGTGCATTTACAAGTTGGCAGCATCATTAGATGAAATGTTGAGTCAGCCTCCAGTGGCCAGGGAAATTGCAGGAGTGTTCTTTCGGTTTGAGATGTGGACGGAGCTATAATTAAAGAAAATAAAAATCTGTTTCATTACCTGTGGAGCTCCTTAGCTCCCTTCCTTAGGGCCTGTCTGGGAATAGTTTAAGGGATTAGTATTATCAGCTGGAGCAGTGTTAGCAGGGAAGCAGATGCAGGAGGCTGGAGCTGTGCCACCTCAGATATTATGGCTGTGGTGGCCAAGTGGTGAAGGCCATTGGGTGCAATTTCCATAGCTGCTCATTGCGCAAAAAGTTGGGGTTTTTTAATTTTGTTTTTTGGTTTTTTTTCTTTTGTCTTCCAAATCCACAATATTCTGCACTTGATGAGTGTGAATGGAAAACTGACTCCTGCTCAGTGGCCTTGGCTCAGTGAAAAGCAGTTTGGAGAGGGGAAGTCTGAGCCTGTTGCTTGTAGGGCTTTCTCTTGCCTCAGAGCCAGAATTAAACCCATCCTTCCAATCTCCCCACCCTTTTCAACTGGGGATTCCAAACACAGAGGGTTCATCCCACCAGGACAGTCTCTGGGGTGCTGAAGCATTTCTGAGTCATCTTTCCTTTGGACATAGTGCAGGGAGTGCTGCACATCCTTTCTGGGAACTCCAAGAAGCCTCTGGTGCATCGCTGGTGCTGTCAGAGCTGGGGCAAATCCCTCTGGATCTGCATCCCACCCTCAAGCAGGAGCCTGGATTTGGAGGGGCAGGGTCAGAGATGGCATCAGGGGAAGCTCAGGGGTAGGAGCTGCTCTGGCTGCATCCCCCAGTTGCTGTTGGAGCAGTGCCTGTGGCTTTCTGGGCTGCAAAATATGAGTGCTGTGAAGCCCAATGCAAACAACCTCTGCAGCTGGGGTAGGGTTTCAGATTTGTAAGAGAAAAAGCATTTTTTTCCCCTACTCTAGCAGGAAAACTTCACAGAGCTGAGCTGAGCTGATCCAGTTTCTTGCTGGTGCTGTTTTGTTAGCCTACTTAGCCTGCAATTTTATCATCAAGGCTGGGTTTTCTTAGCCTGCACCCAGGCAGATCAAAAATCGTGAGAAGAACTGAAGCCACTGGGGGGGGGGGGGGGGGGGCGAAAAAAAAGAAAGAAAAAAACCCAGCAGAAGTTGCAGATGAGATGCCAAAGATAAGGCAGCAATAGCAAATCAGTGCAGAAGTCAACACTTGACTGTGTCTGCAAGAAGAGGCCTTTAATGAAGGCTGAATCAGCACGGACTTGGGAGCTGCTTTTGAAGGAGAATCTTTTTTCTAAACAAAAATATGTAATTACACTCAATGAAAAATGCTTATCGGTGCCATATGGCCCCAGAGCTTCGTGTGGCTGCTGTGTGCAAGCCCCAGGCCCGGTGGTTTTGGTGCCTGTGCTCATCCTGCAGTGGGGGCTGACCCCCGACTGCCTCACTCCTGGCTTCTCACAGGGCTTATTCCACACTCAAGCAACAAGTTATAAAAATTACAGCTTCTCTCCGTGGTATCATTCCTCTTATGAATGTTTTATTGCTTCTGCAGTAGTTCAAGGTCAGATATAGAAAATGACTCAAAAGTCTTTTGTTGTTCTGAGAGCTCTA
This sequence comes from Pyrgilauda ruficollis, assembly GCF_017590135.1. NCBI lineage: Eukaryota > Metazoa > Chordata > Aves > Passeriformes > Passeridae > Pyrgilauda > Pyrgilauda ruficollis. Next base: position 1,947,224 of record NW_024529044.1, on the reverse strand, counting down.
AAGTGACGGAAGGCCCAATCCAGCAAAGACAAACCTTCCCAGAGAACCAAAAGAGAAGGGAGAAAGAATATTTTAAAGGCAAACCCAGCACTGATTACTGACTTTTTGAAATAGGTTTGGATTAGATATTAAGAGAAAATCATTTCCTGTGAGGGTGGTGAGGCACAGGGTGCCCAGAGAGGCTGTGGCTGCCTGAAGGTGTCCACGACACCCCTGGAAGTGTCCAAGGCCAGGCTGGACGGGGCTTGGAGCAGCCTGGGACAGTGGAAGGTATGAGATGATTGGTAAGGCCTCTTCCAACCCAACCCAACCCGTTCCATGATTGGGTGATTTTTCCCTGGATTTGCTCCGTTCTATCTGCTCTCACATCTTTGGTGTGCAGCAGCCCCGCTGCAGTCACTGCCTCAGGGCCCTGCACGTAGGAGGGGAACGATCCCTGCCACAATCCCTGCCAAAGCAGGGCACATGGGCTCAGAAGGTCCTTTTGGCAGCAGCTCTGCCTGCAGGGTTGGTTTGTGCAGCACCAGGCACAGCCCTGGGCACGTCTCCTTCTTGCGGGGCACCTCTCCAGTCCTGGAGTTGGAGCCACACTTCCCAGCTTGGGTTTCAGCACAGCCCCTTTTTGCTAGGGCTGCTTTAATTGCCTGCAGTTAGGGTGTCCAGTGCTGCAAAAGTATGAAGAAATAAAATCTAAGCTTTGTGAGGGCTGGGATTGATTTCTTCTCTCAACCAGCTGATGCTGTGACCTTTTAGAAAGGAACTGACAGCCTGTAACTGTGGGGTTTGTGCATGTGATTGCACAGGGTTAAAGCACAAATATGGGATAGTTTTATCCAAGGAGACGAGCACCTGTAGGAGCTGAGAGCAGCTCAGGAAAGAGACAGGGACTTTACATGCTGTCATCAAAATGCCAAAACCCTTTTGGGCTAAGCTACGTCTTAAGTAGATTTGTTTAAGCACTTGACAAAAAGGCTTGGAGCAGAAGTCCGAGGCACAGAGAGTGCAGGGGATCACCCCAAGCCCTGAAGAAGGAGGTCAGGATCTGGCCAGAGGTGCAGACACAAGTCTGACCATGATTTCCTTACAGTTTTGGCAGCAGCAGCAGGACAGGGAAGCTGCTGCAGCTGCATGTGAGCACCACTGAGGTCTGGGATGGGGAGATGAGGATAAATCCTGCAGTCAGTCTCTTGTAGGTTTGCCTCTCTGAAGAGAAAGATGCTGCTGGTTAATGCAGAAGTTCCCTCCTAAGCAGACCTTGGTACTTAACTGTGTTAATTAAATGCTTTCAAAAACCACAAGATTGACCTTCACTGCTTGCCCACAGATTTTTCTCTCATTTAACAAGCAGAGGGTTGTCAGAGTAGCCTATTAAAGGAGAAGAAAGGCAATGCTCTAATACTGTTGGGTTTTGACCTGTTCCAAAGTGTTTTTCTGCTTTTTAACTCCTAAGAGATGAAAACCACAATCCCTTAACAATCTTCCAGGAGAAACCAGGCTAAGACATGGAGTTCTTGGCTGAAATAAGGCATAAAATAGTGAACAGAGTTAAAATCTAAGTTTTTTAGGTATCTATGGAATATGCCAAGACAGCCATCATATCTACAGGTCATTGTGCAGCCAGAGAGCTCTGCTCTGTGTCATGGAATTACCCTTTGGGAGAGACCCTCCAGAAAAAACAAAGGCAAATAACACAGGCTCTGACTTCCTTACCTTTCCCAAGGACACCAGCAATTTGCTCATTGCTAATAAAACTCTGGGACATATCTACAGAAAACTTTGGATGCCTGCCAAGCAATCAGTTTTATAAATGAACCAAAAGAGCAGATTGTGCTTTGCAGGGAAGGACATCCCATATCCCAAAGCAGCCCCCGACAGCAGCATCAGAGCTGGAGGGAGAGCCCAAATTAGCCCCTGGCAGCTGGGGAGGGTGACACAGATGCTGCATTCAGACATGATGAGAAACAAGTTGATTTCTGGAGGCAAAAAATGAAAAAATTCTTCACTGAAAGAGTGATTGGGCACTGGAATCACCTGCCCTGGGAGGTGGTGGGCTCACTGTCCCTGGACGTGGCACTCAGTGCCATGGTTTAGTTGATGAGGGGGTGTTGGGTCATGGGTTGGACTTGATGAGCTCAAAGGCCTTTTCCAGCCTGGTTCACTCTGTGATTCTGTGAAGTGAGACAAGGCTGAATTCACATTGTTTGGCAGGGAGAAGGAGCCCAGGGCTTGCAGCCCTGCAGGTCCCTGTGGGGTGACAGCAAGGGAATGTGGCCTGGCAATGTCCCCTTGCTCAGAGGTACCTGAGCTGGGCAGCACCTCAGGCTTCCTCTCAGCGTGACTTCAGCTCCATTCATGTCATCAGGCAGCTTCCTTTACAGCCAGGCATGCCTCTTTTTTTTTTTTTTTTCCTTTCTTTTTTTTTCCTTCCCCTCAAAAACATTTGGTACTTCCCCCGCAAGAAATCAGGAGCTTTCTGTCTGATAAGGGGCTGGAACAGCTTCCTGCAGTAGGAGAGAATTTCTCCTCTGGCTCTTCCTGCACAGAGCCAGAACAATGCCAGCGCTTCCAGCCTCGCTTTACCTTGGATAATCTCATTTAGGGTCCATCCTGTGCAAGCATCTCCTGCCAAGGGGGTTGCTTTTCCAGCAGTTTGCTTTCAAAAGGTTTTTAAAAAGGTTTTTTAAAATGGCATTGCCACAGCAGAAAGGCAGGAGCAATCCTGAGGTTCACTCAGGGCTGATGCAGAGGAGGGCCCTGTTTAGAACAGTAGGGGCTGAAGAATTTTTTTCTTTTCCCTTAATGGAGAGGCTAAATAGGATTTTTTTTCATGTCTTCATCCTGAAAGTGCACGTGGCAAACTCAGAACATCTGAGTCTTTTTGCAGGACTCAGTGGGACTGAATGTGCTTGGTTGGGGTTGAGCACACCCATGAAAGAATTTACAAGGTTGGGATGTATTTTGTCCTGGTTGCTAAGTGGGATGGACATAATGGATCTGTGTTGATGATTTATGTTATCTTGCTTCTCTTAGTTCCTTTTTTCTCCCTGTTTCTGCTTTCCTTTTTTTCCCAATTCTGCTTATCTGCTCATGGAAAGCAGTCTCCTTTTTGGGAGTGTGTAAGTGAAACTGCAGCCTCAAACCTCACATGGGGAGTTCTGTGGAGGCTTTGGCAGAAAGGCTCCTAAAGGGAGGTTTGTATGTTCAGCTTCTGCTTTAGAGATGTGACCTGATGGGCTTTGATCCATGTGGATGTATGTAGAGAGAGAAAACATCTGCCCACTTGTGTCACTTTATTGGGAGGACAAGACTTGCTGTCACAAGTCTGTCACAGTGCTGTGCTGTCATGCATTTCTTCAGTGTGTTTTCCAAATTGAGATAAAATTGCATGATAAAACCTGGGGGAAGGCTTTTGTTCTTTATAAATGGCTTGTGTTCTTTATATGCCAGACAAGCAAATGTGCCTTCCTCAGCCTGGAGGAGGCTGAGGAGAGATCTCAGCAATTCCAGTTTCTTCCCTGGGTGCAGCTCCAGCCTCTGCTCTATGGGACAGGGACAGGACCAGGCAGTGCTGGGGCTGTGCCAGGGCATTGGGATGGATTTTAGGAGCAAGTCCTTCCCCCAGAGGGTGCTGGGCACTGCCGAGGCTCCCCAGGGATGGGCGCAGCCTGAGGCTGCCAGAGCTCCTGGAGAGTTTGGACACTGCACTCAGGGACAGGGTGGGATTGTTGGGGTGTCTGTGCAGGGCCAGGAGCTGGACAGGATGATCCTGATCAGGGTTCCTGATGGTCCCTTCCAGCTCAGGTTGTTTTTAGGATTTGAGGGCATTTGAGGTGGTGTGTTGGGAGGAGTGGAAGGGAGGCTTTGGCCACGTGTGAAGCCAAGTTGCTGAGTGGAAAAACAGCGAAGGAGGTGGCTGGCAGGTCATGCTCTCTGACCTCTGGCTTAAACAGGTTTGAACTTGAAGGAGCTTCCTTGGAAGCTGCATCCACCTTGCCCTGCTCAGCCTGGAGCTCCTGGAGCCTCCCCCTGTGCCAGCGTGCCCTGCCCGGGTGTTGGCAGCGCCCAGACCCGGTGCTGGTGTGGAGCAGCTGCAGTCCTTGGCTCTCTGTGCCCCTGGGCTCCTGAGCAGCCCTGGGCATGCTGGCAGTGCCAGGAGCAGGAGGGCAGTGCTTGCCAGGGGCTCCCTGTGCTGGGGCAGTGCCCGGAGCTGGGCTGGGACACAGAGGGGACACAGAGGGGTCACAGCTTTGGTTTTCCTGCAGTTCCCGTGGCTTTCCCCAGCAATGGTGTTCCCAGGGGTTTTTAAAGTAGGACCTACACGTTTGCTGGAGGCATTGCCAGCAGAGGGAGCAGGAGTTGGTTCCTCCCCTCTGCACTGGTCAGAACTATAAATTTGCTTTAAAAAAAGGTTAAAATTGCTTACTAAAAGGTAAGCAAGAGCTTACTTGCTTATTTTTATATCTCAGTTATTAAATGTGGTTCTTTAATAACTGAGATATAAAAATAAGCAAGTAAGCTCTTGCATCCTTAAAGAATAGCAAGAGAGCTGTGTGATGGTGTGGCACAAAGGCAGGATAATCAAAGCCTTGACCTTCACATGTTGAAACTTAATCACAATATTTGGCTGAAGCTTTGCCAGAATTCCCAATGACAGAATGCAAGGAAGCAGATCCTTTCCTGCCATGCCAGAGCTGCTGGTGTTGTGGTGTTCCTCTGGAAAACTCTGGGCAGAGTTGCCACCTAATTTCTGACCTGCACGTGGATTATCACAGCCCTCCTGTTCCTCAGGGCCTTCTGCAGAAGGTGAAGATGCTCAATAAAGAAATAGCTTGTGGCACATTCCTCTGTTTCCATGGGTATTCCCATTTGGCTCTAAAAGTTATCGATATTTAATAACTCACAGAATGACCAAGTCAATGGGCAGTTTTCTCCCATTTTATCCCAAGGTATCTTTACTCATGGGCAGAAAATTTTAACACCCAAGTTTTACATGCAGAGCATCAACAGGAGATATCTGCTGGCAGAGCAGTTGAAATGTCCAAATTTACAATATGCTGAACAAACCCAATCTGTGCTGGGTAAAACAAGGCTCCTGTGGCTGTCTGGAGCCCCTAGTAACAGAAATAAAACTGCACCTCACATTGCCCTGATTGGATTTAATTCCAGCCTGCTGTAGGTGATGGCACCAGGACAGAGATTCCACAGGGAAGGTGGTCAGTGAGCAGAAGCATCTCTAGGGGGAATGGGGCTGCATTAGGAGCTGGAGCATAAATCTGTGTGCATGCTCTCTGGGGACAGTGACAGTCCAGAGGGGCTGTTGGCTGAGCTCCCCAGGCGAGCCCTTCCTGACCCAGTCACACCCTTGTGATATCCAAGCCCTGCTTTTCCCAGATTTAATCCTCCTGACCCCTTTAGGCTCAGCACCTGCCCACGGGGCTTTGCCAGTGGGTGCCACTGGCAGCATCAGGAGGGTGATGAGGAGCCACCATGTCCCTGTGTGGGGTGTTATTGTATTCGTGGGGTTTCCAGGTGAAGGAAAGAATGATGAATCTGATTTTATGTTTTTAGAAGGTTAATTTATTAATATATGATATTATATTAATGAATACATTATATTATATTAATGAATACTAAACTAGACTATACTAAAGAATACAGAAAGGATACTTATAGAAGGTTAAAGGATACTAATGAATCTTGTGACTCTTTTAGAGTCTGACACTGCTTGGCCTCAGTTGGCCAATAAGTAAAAACAATTCACATGAAATCAGTGAAACAATTACTTGGATTAACAATTTTTAACTACATTCTAAAGTAGCAAAACACAGGAGAAGTAAATGAGATAATATTGTTTTCTTTTTTGCTCTGAGGCTTCTCAGCTTCCCAGGAGAGGAATCCTGGGCAAAGGGATTTTTCTAGAACATATGACTGTGACAGGGTGTCAGGCTGTCCCTTTGGGGCTGAAAGCTGTAACCAGGTGCTGCAGCCAAGCCAGGAGTCTGGCACTGCCTTTACACTGATCCTGCTCAGCCTGGCACTTAGGCCAGCCTAAAGGGGAGCATGAGCTTAGGCTGAGCTTTGATCTGAGCAGCAGCAAGGCCCAGCACACTCCCAGCTGTGCCTGCAGCAGCGAGTGGGTGCCAATGTCACCTTCCTTTTCCAAAGGCATTTGCATTTCCCCCGGCTGGCAGCTCCAGCAGGCCCTGGCTCCTTGGGAAGTGGTGCTGGCACTGCCAGGCTGGCTGCCCTGCAGCTGGGACAGAGGCAAAGCTGAGCTTTCCTTTTTTCCCAGTTCTGCTTATCTGCTCATGGAAAGCAGTCTCCTTTTTGGGAGTGTGTAAGTGAAACTGCAGCCTCAAACCTCACATGGGGAGTTCTGTGGAGGCTTTGGCAGAAAGGCTCCTAAAGGGAGGTTTGTATGTTCAGCTTCTGCTTTAGAGATGTGACCTGATGGGCTTTGATCCCTGTGGAAATATGTGGAGAGAAAAAAAAATCTGCCCACTTGTGTCACTTTATTGGGAGGACAAGACTTGCTGTCTCTTGTGTGTTCTCTGCTGCAGAGCTCCCACTGGGCTGCTTCAAAACCCCTTTGCAAGATCTGCTGGGAGAAAATCCCAGCTGAACCAAGCATGTTAAAAACCTGAAAAGCAATATTGGAACTGGAGAGATAGCTTGGGCTAAATTGTGTCCGTGGGTGTCTGATGTGAGTGCATCTTGTCACCCTGAGAAAATTGGGGTTTGATGCTCCACATGGCAGTGGGGAAAGGAGTTGAACTTGATGTGGGTCCCTTCCAACTCAGGATATTTATAATTGTATAAGGTGGATGCTTCACTGTTGGGAGCAGTGGGTTTGGGAGGTGCAGAAGTGTTTGTAGCTGGGCTGGGCCTCATGGATTTAAGGCAAATCCTGCTGCTCTTGTGGCTGAGGCAGATGGAGCATCTGCTTCTGTGTTAAATACAGGACAATTGCTGCTGTCTGCTCAGGATTCATGTGGGAATTGGTCAGAGTCCTGTGGTCACTCATGGTGGTATTCAGAGGTGAAATCTTGGTGGGTAAGGGGAAATATAAAATAGCAAGTGCAGTACTGGGAATGATGCCCAGCTCGTGGGTGAGCCCTCAGCATCCCCTGAGCTCACATCCTGGTCTGGGAGCTTCATCCCCTCATCCATGGGGCTGATGGGGAGCACCCACTGGCATGGCAGGGTCCCCTGGGAGACTTTTAGGGTGCTGCTGCTGCTGCCCTGGGGAGCAGAGCCCTCGCTGCCTGCTGCCAGAGGCACAAAGGCTTGGGTGAGGCACGATGCAGGAATATTTGGGAAGCTCTTGGCCCTCTGTGCTGCACTGGCACTGCTGGAGTGTGGGAGGTGTCCCCTGTGCCCAGCCCCTGCTCTGCCAGGGCCAGGTGCTCTTTGGCACAGGGAGACAGACACGGAGGTAGGGCAGCGAAAGCAGCCTCGTCCTCCAAATCCTCCTGCACAAAAGCCCTTTTGTTCCCAGGGTGAATTCCAAGAGCTTTTCTCCAGTTTTGATTCCAGCAAACTCCCACTGCAAGAAGACAGGCGAGGGCTGAAAACAAAGTGGCAGCAAAATGAAAAGTTCCTTGTAAAAAAAGCCTGGCCAGGGCTGGAGGCTCCTTTCTGACAGCTTCCCTGGCCTGCAGCTCCTGTGGACTGCCTGGTTTGAGATAAACAGTGAAGAAAGCAGGCTCTGGGATGGGGAGGCAGGGAAGCCAGTGGGCCTTGGCAGAGGGAAAATGGGGCTGTGATTTGTGATTGATGGTGTGCTGCTGACTGGGGGAGCTCACTGCCCGGATTTCCAGTGCTGGGATTTCTCCTGATACGGGGGAAGGGAAGAGGCCATGAGGCTCCAGTGGCCTCTGTTGCCCCATGGGATCTCCATCCCTCTCACATCTTTCCCAGAGCAGCAGAGGATGTGGCCATCCCACTGCTGGAAGCCTCCAGGGATGCAGCCAGCTCCAGTGTACCCGAGGAGCAGAAAACCAAGTCCTCCTTTAGGAGGGCATCTCTTGAACCCCACAGGATTTCCCTGCACCTTGCCTCTGTTTCTTGCAGCTTCCCTGTGGTGGAGCTGTGAGTGATTTTTAGGATTTGAAGGCGTTTGAGATGGTGTGATGGGAGGAGTGGAAGGGAGGCTTGGGCCACATGTGAAGTCAAGTTGCTGGGTGGAAAAACAGGCAAAGGAAGGTGAGAGGGAGTGAGAGGCTTTGGTCCTGATGCCTGTCAGGCTGGTGGAGATGGGAGGGTGCATGGACAAAGCATGGAATTCTGCATTTTGTGGGCTGCATCCTTTGGCAGCTGCTGAAATCCTCATCCATGGAAGTCCTTTTCTCTGGTGGATGTGACTCAGAGCCCACAGTAGCAGAGATGGTTTTGTCTGAATTCCTCATTGCACACACCAGGCAGAGGGGACACACAGACAAGGCTTGTGCAGCTCTGGGAGTTGGTGAGATCCTTGTGGGTCCCTTCCCATGGGGATATTTGTGATTCTCCTTGTCACCCATGGCCATGCCTGGGGTTATCAGGGCTGAAATTTGTTTGTGCACATCCTGGTGCTCCATCCCGTGCACCACCACCTCCTCCCATCTCCATCCCATGGATCCGAGGCACTGCCTGCTCCTCACAGATCCTCACAGAGCAGCTGGGTGAATCAGGAGAGAGCTGAACATTCCACTTGCACCAGCTGGGAGGAGGGTGTGTGGGATCCCCAGGGCTGCTGCTGGGGTCAGCCTTGCCCCAGGTGGGTGGAATTCCCTGGGATCAGGTGCTGCTCCTGCAGGGTGATGATGCCACTGTGTGCACAGAGGTTTGGGGGGAGCTGTGCCCTTTCCCCCAGGCCATTGGAGCTGGATGCACATGCCAAGTGGGTTCAGCCAAAGTGTTGTAACAGGGATTTTCGTATTCCCATCTCCCGTGGCCTGTGCTGAAAGCTGGAGGCAGGCAAAGCTCTCCTGTCTCCCATCAGCACCTAGGGGACCATGGATTTTGGGCTGCTCTGCACTGCAGCTGCTGTCTGGAGGGAAGCTGGCTGATGCCCAGGCTGCCTGCCAGGGCAGGGTGTCAGGGCAGGGCTCCCTCTGGCCTTGGCACATCTGCAGGTGCCAGCGTGGTGCTGGCAGCAGCTCAGCAGGAGCAGGACGGGTGGCCCCACACTGTGCCCTGCACAGACTGGAAGTGACTGGGCTGGGAAGGGACATTGTCTGGAAAGGGACATTAAGTGGGAAGGGACATTGTCTGGCAAAGCTGTTTGTTGTCACCTCTCCATTAGCATCAGGAGTGAGCATGTGGCTGCTCTCTGCTGATCTCTGAGTGTGGAAATGGGCACTGAGGGCCCCACTTCCTCTCCTGTTGGTTTTCCTGCAGGCCAGCACTGCAGTGGGGTAGAGGAAATGGGGCAGAGCCCAGCTGGGAAGTGGAATCCATGGAGCTGGGATGTCCAGGACAGTGTGGGAGCCCATGGAACAGCTCAGTGAGGTGTCAGTGACTTCCCCAGGACACAGAGGATCCTTAACACCCACACCTGCAGGATCATCTCCATCAGACAAGCAGCCTTCATCTGCACACTGGCCCTGGGTGCTGGTGTCCCACAAAACCTGCTGGATGGTTGCTCCAGCCTGTGATTGTCCCTCAGCTCCCTGCAGGAGCTGTGGGGAGGCTCAGGTCTGTTTGGTGGGGAGTTCCAGAATTGCCCCAAAGCTGTATCAGCTGCCTGTCCCCTCCCCAGGGTCCCTGCAGCCCCCCTCCAGGGCATGTCTTAGCACAGGATCCCACTTCTGATCTCTATCTAAAGTGGCTCTTCCGCTTTGCACTCAGCAGGTCTGAACTCCTCTGAGATTTGGAAATGCAGTCTTATCAGGGGGACAGACAGCCTCTCTAACCAAAATGTGCAGATAAACAAGAAGAAATTGCATCCTCTGGTTTCAGTATTGTCATGAGTAACCCAGCAGCCTGCAGCCCTTTTGCAGGGTGTGTTAAGAGGAAAATGGGCAGAGTAAGAGAGATTAGCCTGAATCAGGAAATTACCTTCAAAATTGAATTACTGAAATACAGAGCTTGCTGAAAGGTGGCAAATAGGTCCTGATATTTGCTGAGTTTGGTGACATTTCTGTCCGTGTCTGCACTGCAGGAGCCACAGATTAAGTCTGCTGGAGTCCGTATTGCAGAGCTCCCTGCTCTGCCTTGTTGCAGCGTTTTCTTCTGCTGCTGTTCAGAGCTTCTCCTGCTGGAGGCTGGGCTGAGGCAGGCACAAAGCCCTGACCTTGTGATTTTACCTGGCAGCAAAGCTGCAGATCTTTGTCTCGGCGGTGTGGGTGCCTCAGCAGGGCTGACCCGGGCCTGGGACACAAATAACCCTGGCATTGCTCAAGCCTGCCCCGGTTCAGCGGGTGCACCTCACCTCCCTGCACAGCCCTGCTATTTTGGTTTGGAGCCTCTCCTGCCCCGAGTTTATTACAGCTTGCAGGGCTGAGTCAGAGCAGCGAGTTCAGCCCTGCGACAGAGAAACCCCGGGGCAAGAGCTGGAGCTGGGCAGGGATGGGTGCTGGGACAGGAAAGGGTGCTGGGACAGGAAAGGGTGCTGGGACAGGGCTGGGTGCTGGGACAGGAAAGGGTGCTGGGACAGGGTGGGATCAGGGATGGGTACTGGGACAGGGATGGGTGCTGGGCCAGGGATGGGTGCTGGGGACAGGGATGGGTACTGGGACATGGCTGGGTGCTGGGATCAGGGATGGGTACTGGGACAGGGATGGGTGCTGGGCCAGGGATGGGTGCTGGTGCACATCTGGATGCTGGGACACATCTGGGTGCTGGTACACAGACCTGGGACAGGGATCATCTGGGTGCTGGACACATCTGGGTGCTGGGACACAGACAGGGGCTGGGCATGGCCACCCTTGGGACAGGACAGTGCCTTGCATCCCCACATTCCCTGTGGGTGCTGATGGTGTCGTGGGGAGTTGGGGATCAGCTGGTGCATGGTCAGTGGGGCAGCTGTGCCCAGGCTGTGCCAGGCCATGCCAGGCTGTGCTTTTCCCTTCAGGAGCCTTGGGAATTTAAATGGGATGCCAGTGCACCATCCTCTGCTCCTGTGGTGTGCCAATGTTCCAGGGTTTCCTGCTGTGCTCTCCTTCTGGTACATGTTGGAAAAATTCACCACAGCCATGTAAATGCTCTTGCCTTTCCTGCTGCCTGACCCAAAATATGACTCCTAAAGACAGAAAGGAAAATAAATAGTGCTTTAATTCAGACACTGAGGTGTGAGTTGCAGTGTGGACACCGTGGGGCCGTGGTGTGCTCAGAGCTGGATGTGCCAGCGGCCACCAGCTGTGCCAGCAGCTCCATGGCATCCAAAGCAGAGGAGGAAAGCCTGGAGCTGGGAGCCACCTTGGCCCAGGACCGTGGCAGGCTCAGCTCCATTCCCCAGGCAGCCCAGAAGTGTTGTTAAGGAAACACATCTCAAGTTTGCTGTTTCCAAGGAGTTGTTGCAAACAGCCCTGAGGCAAGACACGGATGAAGGAGGTGTAGGAAATGTCCCTGTCCTGCACCATCATCCCTGGAGCATCTCCATTTGCTTCCAGCACATCCAGTTGCAGTGATGGAAGAGCAGCCAGTGGCACTTGGCCACTTTCTGGCAGGGCTAAGGAGAGAGCAGCATCCTCAGGTTTCAAGGAGAAAAATAAAGCACAAATCCACCTCATCCCATCCCTTGGCTTTTGGTTGAAACTTCTACAGCTTTTAAACATCTCTTACATATTAAATTCTTTTTGTGGCTTAATGAGGGTTCCTAAAGCAGATTTTCAGACTTTTTTTCTGTATCATTGGTGCTTACATGAACACCTGGCTTTTGGTTTTCTCCAGAAATTAGGGCTTGGCTAAAACTCTGCTTTTACAAACTGGATGGTGGGCACAGCTCAGCCACTCACCCAGCCTGTCCCTGGCACAAAGGGGATTTAGGCACCTTTACCAAAATGTTGCCAAGGCACACAACCCAACCACGAGGGCAGAAGGGGTGAGAGAACTTCCCTCGTGCCTCCTCACCATGGTCACCAAACCACTGTCACCAGCACCCGCCTCCCTGTCACCTGCAGCTCCATCCCACAGGCATTTAAAGCCAAAATCCATTGCCTGGTTCCACACTTGGGCTGCCCAGAGGGCAAATTTCAAAGGGTTTCACCCATTTGGAGCCCGTGGGAGGAAGGTGGTGGTGCAGGAACCACTGTGGAGATGCCACATGGGGGGGACACGTGGGGATGTGGCCACAAAACCCACCGCAAGTGGCTGCTTGAGGAATGCACCCCCTTTTGTGTTCTCTTTGAGGGTGGATTTCCACTTCAGCTGGAGTGGAGCCAGGAGGAGTCCTGGTACAGCTCCAGCAGCCGGGCTTCTCCTCAGGCCCACTCATTGAGAATAGACTTTGTTATCTCTGTGTATTTTAATTTTTCAGCTGGGCAGGGAGCCCTGAGCTGTGCTCATGGGCCTTGTTTAGTCTGGAGTGGGCAGTGTTTGACTGTGGGGACACCAGGAATGCTCCTCTCACACTGGGCTGGGATGTCCCCACGTGGGGGAGAAGAATTTATTTCCTTGGAGGAGAGACCTGGGCAGGATTAAAGGCTTCAAACCTTAGCACTGGGGAGTGGTGACAGGAGTGAAGGAGATGGACAAATCCATCCCCAGCCCTCAGACTGCCAGGATGGTCTGTGTGACAGCCATAACAATTCACAAATATAAATAATGAACCCATGAGATTATTTGCAATACTTGTTAAAAATATTTTTTCATTTCTTTGGTCATTTTGTCAAAATATTTTTAAATACAAGGTTGCTACACCTACAGTAGCAGTTGCTCCAGGTGACCCTTCTCTGTCCTGGGTGCTGCTTTGAGATATCTCAGAGTTTGTGTCCAGGAATTTCTCAGAGATTTGGATATTTCCAGGTGTCCTGCAAGGCTTAAAATTCTCTTTGGCAGCATCAAACCCACCATTGTTGCTGAAATGTGGGCTGGAGCAGAGCTGTGGATAAAAGAAGCCCTTTGCACTTGCACACCAAGGCTTTGCATGAGGAACTCTCTCCTGCTCAGCATCTCCAGGGTGGCTGGGACACAAAAGAAATATTCTTAATTCCTTGGTTTTGCCAGAACCATCTGGGTTGGGAGTTTTGCCCCTGAGCCATGGCCATGGGTACTGTTCCTCTGCAATGTGGCACTTCAGGATCAGGCCAGACTTTGGCTGTGGAGCCTTGGGAGCTGCCCATGAGCTGCCAAAACTCACTTTTCTTCCATGGAAACCCACCAAACATCCCCAGGTTGCCCTCATTTTTGGGGTGGGAGTTTGCTCACATAAAGAGTACAGCTGATAGGGGAAAACCAGATCATTTAGCTTTCAAAACCTTCCAAGAAATCACACAAAAAATTCTTGGGAGAGACAGGAATCGTAAATGAGCCACTTTTATCTCCTTAAAAATGGGAGAAAGAGGCATTTCCTGCCTGTGAAATTTTACCAGCAAGTTATAAGCCTAAGAGTGTTGTTTGAAAGGAAATGTTGCTACATGGCTATTGAACACATTTTTAATAATAAATTGTGGTGAAAACAGAACTAGTTAATATCCTTTGAAGGAAATAGGAGCTTTTTGTGGCAAGGAACCATTTATTTTGGATTATATCGTAAAAACTTTTTGACTGCAGTGAAAAGTCTGGAGACTGGGATTTTCCTTCAGAAGTCAAAGTTTATTTTCTGTTACAGCCCATGTGGGCAGCAAATTCCTCTGTCTTCCCTTTCTTTGTTATTCTCTGTTCTTTTCACTGTGAAATGTTGAAGTTTCCTTTTTCAATATTGCTATTTAATTGAGGGGGGTTAGCAGCATCCATCCCTGTGCTCTGTCAGTGGGAAGAGGTTAAGGAGCCCCTTGGAATTGTGCTTTCCTCCCCTCCCTCAGGAACTGGCTTTAAGACCCTCACAGGGAAGTGTCTGATGTGTTTTCATTGGGTCAGGGTTTCTTTTTCCTGTTGCAGTTTTGCTCTCAGCCTTGGTTTGCTTCTCGGGGTTGGTTGGGCCCTGCAGGAGCAGTGGGGTCGGTGCTGGGGCATAGGAGCTCCCAGGGATGCTGCAGCCAAGTGCTGGCATCAGAACCCCAAAATCAGGGAATCATTAAGGGTGGGAAAGCTCTCCAAGCTCACTGAATGCAAACATTAACCCAGCACTTCCAAGGCCACCACTAAACCGTGTCCCCACGTGCCACATCTGTTCAGGGATGGTGATGCCACCACTGCCCTGGGTCCTCTCCCAGTGCTTGGCCACCCTTTGGGTGAAGAAATTCCTCCTCATTTCTAATCTGAACCTCTCCAGGCACAACTTGAGGCTATTTCCTCTAATCCTGAGAGGGAACTTGCAGGAAAGAACTTGTAGGAAACTTGCTTTGTAAATGTGGCACCTTCTTCAGCACCAGGTTCAGTATTTACTGTGAGGGGTTTTGGTTTTTTTTTTTTGCTAAAATAAAGTAGATTTAAGCTTCACCAATGCCTCAGTATTTACTGTGAGGTTTTTTGTTTTTTGCTAAAATAAAGTAGATTTAAGCTTCTGCTTAATGTCAGATACCCTGGAAGTTTTGTTTATCAAAACTGGATTCTGGAGATGTCTCCCAGCATCACTGTAAACCAGGCTTGGTTTTTTCTGCCTCAATTATTCTTAAAACTTGGCTTTTGAGTCAAGTGCTTGTGGATGTCTCCATGTGCCAAATTGCAGGGAGAGCTCTCAAATGAGCTTTAGCTCGAAGGCTCAGGGGCCAGCAAGGCTCCAGGGGTTGTTTACACAGAAAATTCATTTTTTTTGGGTGCTGGGGAGCAGATGCACGATCCCATCTGCTGAGCCACCAGCAGAACCTTCTGGAGAAGGAGCCACATTTAGACTTGGAGCTGAGTGTGGTGGTTCACTGGGGCTTTCCTTATTTGCAGATCCCAGGGGGTTGCAGTAAATCCGCTCTGCAGTGCTGGGTTGTGCCCCAGGCTGGAGCCCTGTGCTGTTATTTCTGTGTCTGAAGCACCTGGAGCCTGTGTGGATACCTGGTGCCTGCCACGGGTGGCTTTTGTCTTTCAGTCCCTGAGCTGGGGACTCCTTCATTGAATCACCTGCTTTTCTCAGATTTGCAATCTCCAAAAGCTCAGTTTCTGTGTCAGATGGGGCTGACAGGGGCCACAAGCGACACAGACCGGCAGATAAACACACACGGTGGTTTTGTCCAGGAAACAAAGCTAAAAATAGTAATGATTCATAAAAACACTCTGGAAAATACTGGTTTTCTGGTGCGTGGAACAGGTACCATCCAATTTTGTGTGTTATTAAGCTGCCCCCACGTTTGGAACTCCTGTGCAGATGATTTTAATACTCCCCAAGCCGATGTCTGCTCTGGCAAACTGGGGGATTTTATTTTGACAGAGAGACACTTGCTTGGCAGTTCCTGTTGAACAGAACTGATCTTGAGACTTCCAATTATTCTTTTCCTTTAAAAAAAAAAAGCATTTAAAGTGTGTTTGTTTGAGGAGAAAGTCAGTGGTGTGAGCTGGACTGTTAATGCTGGAGTGAAGGGGGATCCTGGTTCCTGCAGCCTGCTGGGGTGGTTCTGCTGCTTATTTTGGTTTTAAGGCAGTGCCATGCTCAGGATTGCTGCTGCTTCCTGCAAACCACTCACAGACCTTGGCCCCAGAGGCTCGGAGAGATGAGTGCTTTGCATGTTGGAACAAAAGGACCTCAGAAATTTGGCCTGATCCAGTTAAAAGCCATGAAATCGCCTGATTTCAGCCCAGGATTATTAAATAACCATAAAGTCAGCACATCCCCCCTCTATCCACACACCTCTGCTGCAGGTGCAAGTCCTGGCCATGGCAATTCCCATTTCCCAATCCTCCTCCTGGTGCCATCATGAAATCCATGTCTTATTCAAGCTACTGTTGTTGCTTTTTGCTTTCTTGAAAAGAAAACCCCAAAGAATGTTAAACTCTGCCTGTGCCTTGGCAGCTCCAAGGCATGGACAGATTGTGCTTCAAAAAAATGGCAAAGCTTCAAAATATTGTGTTCTGTGAAGAGGAGACAAGGAAAATAAACTGCCCAAAATGCAGATTTTATTTCCCTAGGAGGAAAGGCTTTTAATGTTTATTTGGGTTTGCTGTTTGCTCCCTGGTTCTGCTGACACCACTCGTGAACCAAGATAAGATTCAATGCTGCACAACCTGTCCTGGGTCCAGTTCAAATCACCTTCATTTCCAGCTGGTTCATTTTCTCCCTCCCCCAGCAGGTTCCTGAGCCTCAGGGACAGCACACGGGGTGGTGCAAGCAAAGCTTGGAGGATAAAATGGAAAAAAGGGAATAACAGAGCAAATTTGTGCCTGTTTCTTGTTGGATTTTGGTCATGCCAGTGTGACTGCAACAGAATGAATCCTTGGGGTTTGCCAGGAGGAGCTGCTGAGTGTTCACAGGGACAGTTCAGCCCTAAAAGAAGCAGTTAGTTCCTCCCTAGGCAATTTGGTGGATTTTTGTGTCTTCTTTTCCATGTGCAAAATCAGTTTGAAGATGCTTTTCCTGTGCCTGTGTCGTTTCCTTGAGGTTGCAGTGAGGAGCCTGGGATGGCAGCTTGGGAAATGCCAGAGGAGCAGGGAATTTGTGTGCCTGCACTGCCAGACTTGTATTTCTGATTCCTTTTTTTGGCTAACGTGCCAGCATCCAGAACTGCCCTCCCATTTAACATCCCACAGGTCTGAGGTGCACCTGGCACAGCTTGGGCAGGAGAGGGAATCTGGAGCTCCCAGCACCAGAGAACTCTACAAATCAACGTGGCTCCCCAACAATGCTTTGACTTCCCAACCCAAAATTCCAACACAACCCAAGAAGGGCAAAAACCCCAGAATTTCCACCCAAAGAGTCCCATTTCAGAGAGTCCCATTCCAGAGAATCCCACTCATCCTGAATTGAAAACTCAACAGAATAAAAATTTGCTGAAGATCTTCAATGTTCAGACCACAGGTGGAGAAGAACTCTACAAACCAAAATGGTTCCCCGAGCCCCACCATGACCCAGGAAGGGCCAAACCCCAAGATTCCCCCCCAGAAAGCCCCAATCACCCCAAAACCCCAGTAAAATTTGGTCTTTGAAGGGATTTCACTCCTGGGCTATGCTCCTCAGCATGTACTTGACTGTGTAGGTGAAGGCAGTGAAGCCCACGATGAGCAGAACCCAAAACCCCACCAGAACCCAGGAAGGGCAAAAAATCCCAAATTTTCCACCCAGTCCATAGGCAATTTGGTGGATTTTTGTGTCTTCTTTTCCACGTGCAAAATCAGTTTGAAGATGCTTTTCCTGTGCCTGTGTCGTTTCCTTGAGGTTGCAGTGAGGAGCCTGGGATGGCAGCTTGGGAAATGCCAGAGGAGCAGGGAATTTGTTTGCCTGCACTGCCAGACCTGTATTTCTGATTCCTTTTTTTGGCTAACGTGCCAGCATCCAGAACTGCCCTCCCATTTAACATCCCACAGGTCTGAGGTGCACCTGGCTTGGGCAGGAGAGGGAATCTGGAGCATCCAGCACAGCAGGGCTTGCTTCTCACTTCTACCTCCTGGATAGAGACAAAAAAATGGAAGGAAAAGGGTCAAAGAGCTGCTCTGCTCGCTGTAGGAATTCCTCCACTGGTTTTTAGAATCATTTTTGCTTCCCTACACACCAGCTTTTACTTTTTGGGAAAACTCAGAGCTGTGCTTTGTGCTCTCCATGACCTTGCTGCTTTTATTTTGCTTTCCTGTGTGAACTTGGGAGCTCCTGGGAGCAGAGAATTGGCGCTTTTTTTCCCATTTTTTTTCCTGTGTGCATTCACAGCTCTGTTGATTTCTAATCCCAGCAGTGAGTGTGCAGGGGTTTCCAATAAATGCTGTTCCCATGAGGTGTCAGCTGGGTTCTTGCAGCCTGCCCCATCCTGGAATGACTTTATCAAAAGGAGAGAGCAAGATCCCATCTTTTGGAGCAGATGAAGAAAAAAAAAATACTAAAAAAACCACCAAAAACCCACTAAAAATGAAAAAAAAAACCCCAAAAAACCAAACCACCAAAACCCCAAACCCAAACAAAAAAAAATCTTAAAAAAAAACCCAAACAAAAACAAAACAAAAAAAAAAACCCCCAACAACAACAACAGCAACAAAATAACACCAAAACCAAAACACTAGAAAAAAAAAAAAAAGAAAAAAAAAAAGCTAATCTGAATTGATTAATTGATTCATACAGGTCATTTTCCATCCTGGGTGCCTGCCCTTTGATCCAGCACCCCTGTGGCACTGGGATGCACAGGCATCTATTGATGTGTCAAAAGGAAAAAAAATTCACACATGTATGGGTGAAGTTTGAGAGAGAGGGTTGGGAACAGAGAGTAAAACTCCTGCTTAAAAAAAAAAAAGAGTATTTAATAGAAATTGTTAGACTTAAAATGCTGAATATCTCAGTTAGATGCTTGTGCCTTTTTTGGGGGGATGAACAGGGATTTTCTTACCCAGCCAAGCAGGCAGATGTTTCCCTTGGGGTTTGGTGCCAGGAGGGGTGTTTCCAGGTTGTTTTCTCCCATGCTGAAATGGGGCTGGATCTGTGCAGTCCTAAAAAGCTTCTTGTGTTTCTCTGCTCTGCCTGGCTCTCGTGGCTGCTGCTTTGGAGCCCCTTTCCAGGAGAGCTGCAGCTGAGCTGCCTCGGATCTTGAGCTGCATCCAGCTCAGAAAAGCTTGGCTGGTCAGTGTGAATAGAAACAAATGCCTTTGAAGCCTCCAAACTTGAATTCTGCTTTATTTTTGCTGGGTTTGCATAACTTGAGTGACCAGGAGATGAAATGTGCAGTTAAACAGAATCACAATCTGCACTTTCAGATGCAACTTTCAGAAGATGTTTCTTCCTGCCAGGGTTTGAAGTTCTGTATCTGGAATGGTTTTAAATCTGAGAAGTGTTTGAAGGGATCCTGTGTGGGTAGAAGGAGAAATACCTTTCCCTTTGCATGTTCTCCTGGCCTGCCTTTGCCAGAGCTCTTGCCCGTTTTCTGGACCAAGCTGGCAGGCAGAGCTCGCAGGTTTTAATGAAACCCTGCTGAACAAAGGCACTTTATGTTTGAACTCTGTGCCCTGAGTCTGCCCCACCAGCCTGGCTGGGCATTTCTGTTAAATGAGCTCAACAAATATAGACAAGCTGTGTTTTGCAAATTAACCCCAAACAAATCATACCAAACAACAACAACCAAAAAGTGCCTTTCTTTAACTCTGCCTCTGGCTTGTTTCACAGGCAAGAAGAGAAACCCTGGGCTGAAAATTCCTAAAGAAGCATTTGAGCAACCACAGACAAGCTCCACGTAAGTCTGCAAGCACTGGGGCAGAATGAAAAGCGAACCACGAAGCCCAGCTGCCTCCCAGCCTTGGCTGGCACCTGGCAGTGCCCAGGGCCAGGCTGGATGGAGCTTGGAGCACCCTGGGATAGTGGAAGTTGTCCCTACCCATGGCAGGGAGTGGAATTAAATGATATTTAATGTCCCTTCCAACCCAAATCATTCTGGGATTCTGTGATAATTTCACAACCCTTGATTTTCCAGGGGGTCTCAGCCCCATCTGAGATTCATCATTCAGTCTCGTGTGCTGCTGGATGATGCAGTAAAAGATAAAAAGATAAAGAGCAGAAGAAAAAGATTAAAAAAAAAAGATAAAAACCAGAATGGGCCCCCACTTTCCACTGGTGTGACACTTTGGCCACCAGTTTGAGCAGCAGGCATTTGGTCAAGGCATGAAACTCATCCCCTTCCCTACTCAGTCTTGCAGAAGGAATCCCTCTGTTTTTAAGGCCCTTTGTGCAACTCCAGCCTGCTTGGCCTTCTTTGCTTCTGTGGATTGAGTGTTTTTAGCCTGTCAACCTGTGCTGTGTGACTGAGGTGATGATTTACAGCAGGTTTGGATCTTCCTGCCCATTTAATCCACTTTTCCTGCAGGCTGGCAGAGATTTGGTGCTTGCCTCCTGCCTTGATTTCACAGTGAATCCCTCTGGGATCCTGCAGGAGCAGGCTGGGTGTGAGAAATGCCAATTCCAGTAGCTTTTTTCCTTTTTTTAAGGGTGACTGTGGATCTGTTGATCCTGCAGAGCCAGGAGGCTGCTCAGGGCTGCAGGGAAGGTGTGAGGGCATGGCTTGGGGGTTGGAAAATTGACCTTTGGAGGAATATTTCAAATATTTTCCTTTTTTTTTTTTGGGCAGGCCACCCAGAGATCTGGACTCCAAAGCCTGCATCTCTATTGGTGAGGAGGTAAGACTGAGAGACCTCTGGGACCAGAGACCACCCTGGGCTGGCTGCTTGTGGGATTGCTTCACTTCAACCCCCCTAAAAAAGGCAGAGAATTAAATAACAGCTGTTATAATTAACATTAACAGGCCATTTTACCTGAAAGAAAAAGCAGTTGCTGGAGGAATAAAATCTGAGAAGATCCACCTTGGGAGCTCCTGTGCTCTGGGGGCTTGTGAGCCACGTGCAGGCAGAAAAATCAAAGTGGCACCTGGTGTTTGTGCTCCTGCAGCCAGGGCTGTGTGGGTGGGAGCCCAGGGTGGCCCCGTGGGCAGCTGGAGCTGCTGTTGGCACTGCCCTGCTGAGTGTGCCCCCAGCACTCACCCTCTGCCTCCCATGGCACGTGGGCTCCCTTCATATTTTCCACCATGGAAATTCCTTCCTTGCTGCACTAAGGTGCAGCTAATCCCCTGGAAATTATCATTATCAAGCAAGGGGGTTGCTGACAGGGTTGTTTTACTCTCCTCTGCAGTTCCTTTGCTGATTTAAGGCCTTCACCCAAAATATTTCTCTTTGTTAATGTTGAAGGTCATCTCCTAAGGAGCTGAACTCAGGGTACATGTTCCTGCTCTGGAAACAAATCATTCTGGCAGCATGGAAACCAATCCACCTGGATTAAAAACATATCAGGGAAAAAATCAAACCCCAGGACAGCTATTTTGATAGGAGGAAAAGGTAGAGCAGAATTCAAAAAGCACTTTAAAGCTGGACAATAAATGTATGAAGTGCAAAAGGTAGGCCTTGGTGTCAGTGAGGTAATTTATGCAGTGAAATGCTAATCCAATTGTGGTTTAAAATGCCTGATTTTGGAGGCTTTCCTTTCATTTTGGATTTTAGATTTGCAGCAGGGGCTGGGAGGTGGAAACATGGTGCAGTAGGGAGGCAGAGCAAATTCCTGCTCCAAGAAAATCACCTGTCCCCTGCTGTCCCAGGGATGAGGGAAGGCTCCAGGGCTCCCAAAAGGCTCCAGGCAGGAGCAGTGAGGCCAGGCTGGATGGTGCAGAAGGCTCACCCACTGCTGGGGACTGAGTGATGGGGTTGTGCTTGCAGCAAGCAGAGTGGCTGGAGACAGTGGCAGAGGCAGGCTTGAAACATCAAAAAATAATAATAATTATTATCATTATTATCATTATCAGAGTGGCTGCACAATATTGTGGCAGAAAGGAGAAGGGCAGGGATGCAGGGGCCATACAAATGATCTCTTTTGTAAAGGTAGGAGAAAATGATGATGGACAAAAGAAATCCTCCCTGATTTGAAAATTCAGCTGGTATTTGGCCCATCTGCAGGTCTGGAGAAATAAGCTTTTAAATACCTGGAGATGTTTCCGTGATTGTTTGGGGGCAGAAGAGGATGGAAATAAAATAAAATGGAATGAGATTGAAGGTGATTCCCTGGGGAGAAGCTGCTGTGGTGTCTTCTATCCCAGCCCTCATAGGATGGAGAGCTGAAAGTGCTGCCAGCTGAGGGTGGCTGGGAGGGACAAGAGAAGAGCAAACCCCCCTGACAGCCCCAGAGGGAGCCCCAAACCCCAGTGACAGCCCCACAGCCCAGGCTGCTCTCCAGGCACAGCTCTGTGGCTGTCTCCCAGGGACTGGCATGCCTTGGTTTGCATTTCCCATGGATCTGTAACCTGTTTATCCAGCCAGGTTCCTTTAGGGTGGGCACCAGCATTCCCACACTGCCCCAATCCCAAGGGAAAGCCACTTGCCCTCCTGTTCCTTTAAGCTCTGCTGCTGGTTTGAGGAGAACACTGTTTATGGAGAGGCTCCTGGTGAACAGGTCAGGCTCTCAGAGATGCCCAAATCTCTGCTGGGACTCCAAAATGGTACTCAGGGCTCCCTGTGCACATTCCCAGAGTGTCTCTCTGCTCTCTGTGGCATCCCCAGCTGCCTCAGTGCAGGCTGCAGGGTTTTTTCTGCTGTGCCAGCAAGAAGCCATGTGTGATTTTTCCCTGGGAATCAGTTCATCCTCACCCACTGCTGGGGACTGAGTGATGGGGTTGTGCTTGCAGCAAGCAGAGTGGCTGGAGACAGTGGCAGAGGCAGGCTTGAAACATCAAAAAATAATAATAATTATTACCATTATTATCAGAGTGACTGCACAATATTGTGGCAGAAAGGAGAAGGGCAGGGATGCAGGGGCCATACAAATGATCTCTTTTGTAAAGGTAGGAGAAAATGATGATGGACAAAAGAAATCCTCCCTGATTTGAAAATTCAGCTGGTATTTGGCCCATCTGCAGGTCTGGAGAAATAAGCTTTTAAATACCTGGAGATGTTTCCGTGATTGTTTGGGGGCAGAAGAGGATGGAAATAAAATAAAATGGAATGAGATTGAAGGTGATTCCCTGGGGAGAAGCTGCTGTGGTGTCTTCTATCCCAGCCCTCATAGGATGGAGAGCTGAAAGTGCTGCCAGCTGAGGGTGGCTGGGAGGGACAAGAGAAGAGCCTGGAGTGACAGGACAAGAGGAAATGGATTCAAAAGATAAAAGAGTAGGGTTAGATTGATATTAGGAGGAAATTCTTTCCTGAAAGGGTGGGGAGGCCCTGACACAGGGTGCCCAGAGCAGCTGTGGCTGCCCCTGGATCCCTGGCAGTGCCCAAGGCCAGGCTGGACAGGGCTGGGAGCAGCCTGGGACAGTGGAAGGTGTCCCTGCCATGGCAGGAAGATGAAATGAGATTATCTTTAAGGTCCCTCCCACACAAACCATCCCATGATCCCAGCTCAGACCACTCTGTGATCCTGTGAGCCATGATTCCATGGCAGCTCAGAGCACTCTGTGATCCATGATTCCATGGCAGCTCAGAGCACTCTGTGATCCATGATTCCATGGCAGCTCATAGCACTCTGTGATCCATGATTCCATGACTCCATGACTCCATGGCACCGGGCTGAGGCTGGGACAGACCATCCCCTGAAGGAAGGGTCTTGCAGGGCCTGCCCTGCTCGGGATGCTCCTCAGCACAGAGGCACCAGATGGCCCCAGCGTGGTCCCTGCCACCCTTCCCCTGCTGGGGCTGGCATTTTGTGACACAGGCCACGTCCCCTCAGAGCTCACAGCCCCCACCCGTGGTGCTGGCTGATCCTCCCTGCATTATATATATATATACACACATATATGGATATATGGATATATGCATATGTATGTATAAATATAAATATAAAATGGTATATAGATATATTAATATCTTATATAAATTATATAACTATATTGAATACTTTTTAAATTTACTATTTATTATTTATATAATAGATATAATTTATATCTATATAAACTGCCAAGGCTGGGAGTTTATCCCAGCTGGGGAGGGGATGCACAGCGGGGAGAGGATGTGCCAGCAGGGCTGCACTGGGGACAGCAGGACTGCACTGGGGACAGCAGGGGTGCAAGGGGGGGACAGCAGGGCTGTGCTTGGGGACAGCAGGGATGCACTGGGGACAGCAGGGATGCAAGGCGGGGACAGCAGGGATGCACTGGGGGGACAGCAGGGATGCACTGGGGACAGCAGGCCTGTGCTTGGGGACAGCAGGGATGCACTGGGGGTCACAGCACAGCACAGCACAAACTCCCAGGGCCACTGCTGCCTTTTGTCCCACAGAACTTTGAGGTGAAGGCCGATGACCTGGAGCCCATCTCCGAGCTGGGACGAGGTGCGTACGGGGTGGTGGAGAAGATGCGGCACGTGCCCAGCGGGCAGATCATGGCAGTGAAGGTACAGTGAGCCTCGGGGGCTTCTGGCCTTTCTGGGGTGCTGGGCACTCTTGGATCCCCCTTGTTCCCTTGCTGACATTTGCTGCTTTCCTCATCCTCTTGCCACACTGGGAGGTTTGGGGTGTTGGACCAAGAAAAGAGGAGTGGTTTAAAAGTGGGGTGCTCCAGTGCTGTGGTGCATCAATCACATTGTTCACCTTTTCAACAAGACTCCTGATTGCCTAGGATTCAATACAGCATCATTTCTAGTGGTGTAGGAGACTGGGACACTGGGAAATGCCCCTTTTCCAAAGCTGTGGGGAACCCACGGGCTCTGGAGCCCTCTCTTGTGCCCAAAACCTGCTGATGGAACAGAACTGCACTCCAAAAATCCCAGCTTTCCACCAGCTCAGAATCTGATTTTGTGCTCCTTTCTCCTCTCCCAAGCCACTTCTTTCTTTTGGCTCTTGCATAAAGAGTGGTGTTTGCAGGGAAGAGCAAAACCACCATAATTTTTAAAATATACACATACATATAAATTACATATAAATTACACATGTTAAATGTACATACATATAAATTTATATATTATTTTCTGCTGTAGCCCCTCAGATTCTCTTCATAATTATAAAGAAGAATAAATCCAATTGCACAAGAGATTCTTCTTCATCTGGGACTTTTTCAGTCTCCTTGGAACAGGAAGTTTGTGTTGGGATTTTCACATTTTGCCTGCTATCCATAATATTCCTGTTTGCCTAGGATTCAATACACCGTAATTTTAAAAATATACATTTAAATTTACGTATTTTTTCTGCTGTAGCCCCTCAGATTCCTTACATAATTATAAAGAAGAATAAATCTAATTGCACAAGAGACTCTTCTTCGTCTGGGATTTTCTGAGTCTCCTTGGGACAGGAAGTTTTTGTTGGGATTTTCACATTTTGCCTGCCGCAGTGGGATCTTGACTCATGGCAGGCTTGTAGATACTATCATGAAAAGTTTTCATAACAACAGCTTAGACTCATAAATTTGGAGATTAGGGAAATGGTCATGGGAAAAACTGTAGTTTGGGAAGGACCAGTTTTTGCTTGGCTGAATTTTAGTTTCCTTTCAGAGGAAGAGAAAAAGATCTGGAAGCTCTGAGCAAACTCTTTGCTCCTCACTTGTGGGTAGATTTTGCTGTGGGTGCTGGCTGGGCCAGGTCCCAGGACCTCTGTGCTCTACATTTGGTCTTTTTGTTTGCTTTGGGGTTCACCAAACTGCCAAAGGCCTTTCTGAGGGGATGGAGGATCTCAGCAGGGCGTGGCAGGAGCACTCAGGCTCTCTGTGGTGCTGAGCAGTTTGATTCTGGCCCATAAGTGACCTCGGGTGGCTCTGGGAGCCTGGAAGGTGTGTGTGACCTGCGTCTGCCCTGGAGATGTGTTTGGCAGCTAAGGGTCTCCAGGTATTTCACACCAAGGACATCTCTTCCTGGGACACTGGGAAATGCCCCTTTTCCAAAGCTGTGGGGAACCCACGGGCTCTGGAGCCCTCTCTTGTGCCCAAAACCTGCTGATGGAACAGAACTGCACTCCAAAAATCCCAGCTTTCCACCAGCTCAGAATCTGATTTTGTGCTCCTTTCTCCTCTCCCAAGCCACTTCTTTCTTTTGGCTCTTGCATAAAGAGTGGTGTTTGCAGGGAAGAGCAAAACCACCAGTGGTGAGAAGACCTCTGGGTGCTCCCGCACCAAAACTTAGAATTAAACCCAGCATTTGATCTGACAGCTTGGAAAAGGCTTCCAAACTTAAGTACTAGAAGCGATAATGTGGATTTATAGTTTGAAGCAGAGACACATTAAGTTCAGAAGAAGAAAGTTTAGAGTTTTAGAGTTTAAGATACAGAAAAAATAAAAGTAGTTACAAAAGTGAACAATGAGTTTAGAATGCAATACTGTAGGTTTGTGTGTCATAACATGATTGACTAAGAAAGCTCATACTGCAGCATGAGTCCATAAGACGAAATATTGAAGGATTGGGTCATTATTGTATTTGCAGGGACCCTCGTGGCAGGAAGGAATAATGAATCTGACTTTATGTTCTTAGAAGGCTAATTTATTATTTTATGATACTATAGTATATTAAAGAATACTATATTATACTATACTGAAGAATGCAGAAAGGATACTTACACAATGCTAAAAAGATAATAATGAAAACTCGTGACTCTCTCCAGAGTCTGACACAGCTTGGCACTGATTAGCTATTGAGTCAAAATAATTCACACCAAAAACCAATGGAACAATCACTTGTGGGTAAACAATCTCCAACCACATTCCAAAGGAGCAAAACACAGGAGAAGCAAATGAGATAATTGTTGTTTTCCTTTTTCTCTGAGGCTTCTCAGCTTCCCAGGAGAAAAATCCTGGGCGAAGGGATTTTTCAGAAAATGTGAATGTGACAGGTCAAAACCATAAATACCCTTGTAAATACCCTGTGGGTGCTGGGCTGGGGATGTGCCTGTGACAAAGGTGGTGACAGAGGGGTGGCACGAGGCGTGCTGGGAGGGTCCAGGTGTGGTGCCAAGGCCCTGGGGCAGCCAGCCCTGACCTGCTCTGTCTTGCAGCGGATCCGAGCCACGGTGAACAGCCAGGAGCAGAAGAGGCTGCTGATGGACCTGGACATCTCCATGAGGACAGTGGATTGTCCCTTCACTGTCACCTTTTATGGGGCACTCTTCCGAGAGGTGAGACTTCCTGGGGCTGAATTCCCACTCCTGCACTTCCTGCAGGTGCCAGGGGTTTAATCTCCACCTGGACACGGAGGTTTTAGTCCTGGCTTAAGGATGTGTCACTTACTGGTGGCTGTGGGACAGCCTGGTCACAGCCTGGTCCCATAGCGTTAAAATTGCCCTGGCTTGGTTTCATCCACGTGGAAAGCTCTGAAAAGGAGGATTTATTGAAGAGCTTTAAGCACAGCTCTGCAGAGCTGAACTTTTCCTGGCTGGGCTTTGGGAGCCTCAGTTCCTGATAACTTTCTGGGCTTCTAAATCACTATGGCTCTGCTTTGGGAAGAGGACACCCTAAATGGTAGGGAATGTGCACAGCACTGAATTCCGGAGCAGGGAAAAGAGAGCTCAGGACAGCTTTGAATGGGTTTTAAAAAACAAAAAAAAGGGAAGAGGAAAGAGGAAAGGAAAGGGACAAAGGAAAAGGAGGCTGGAAGAAGAGATGTTTTGTTCAAATATCTGGATATCTGCTTGCTTTATTCTCCAGGGAGATGTGTGGATTTGCATGGAGCTGATGGATACCTCACTGGACAAATTCTACAAACATGTCATTGACAAAGGCCTGACAATTCCCGAGGACATCCTGGGGAAAATCGCAGTCTCTGTGAGTAGCAGCAGGGTGAGGAGGGCAGGGAAAGGGCTTTCTCTTCTAAGCCAGCTCCTACCTGACCTGAGCTCCCTGCTGTGTGGGCACCAGGAAGAGGGTGGTCCATGTGCCAGCCCATGTGGCCATTCCCATGCCTGGTCTGAAGTGGTGTTGTTTATAAGCCATGAATGAGCACATCCATACACATGATGGAGCGCTGGCCCAGTGTGGGGTGTGGGGAGGCTCCTGCAGCTCCCTCCCCTTCTCATCAGGGTGCTGGAGCCCCCAGGAAGATCTCTGGGTACCCACCAACACCTCAGGCTGCTGGCAAGGTGCAGGACTCATGGGGGATGTGGTTTTCCTGCCCTCCTGGTGGGTCTGGGGGTGAAGCCAGGTATAATTTCCTCTTCCTTGTGGTGCTGCCAGCTGTGATTGACTCTGGATTTGTTGTTTCAGATTGTGAAAGCACTAGAACATCTCCACAGTAAGCTCTCCGTGATCCATCGAGGTGAGTGCCAGGCACACACTGCCCTGCTCTCAGCCTGCCAAGGGCTCCCAAAATACCCCAGATAAAGTCAGCCTTTGACAGCAGAAATACTCCGCAGCATCTCATGACTTGCAGCAAAACCCAGGCAGAGGAGATAGCTGCTGTTTGCTCCTTAAAATCTGCCTGCTGCTCCCAGTGTTTCCCTGAAGGGGAGGAGGAGGGGCTGGCAGAGGAAGGGCTTTACCCAACCCATAATCTGAACCCTAAACCCATGGTGTGCTTCATCAGCTGGAGGAAATTCAGCCTTTTTCCACTGACCTTGGAAAGCCTCAGAGCAGGCTGTGCCCAGGTTTGTTCCCCAGCTCCATGGCTCTGTGCTGATGTGCAGTGGGAGGGGATCACCTGCACACAACAGGCCCCTGAGGCTGTCACCTGCACACGACAGGCCCCTGAGGCTGTCACCTGCACACAACACCCCATGAGGCTGTCACCTGCACACAACAGGCCCCTGAGGCTGTCACCTGCACACGACAGGCCTACGAGGCTGTCACCTGCACACAACACCCCATGAGGCTGTCACCTGCACACCCCACAGCTGTAGCCAGCAGGTTTTTGGCACGCCTGGAGCACCGGGCTGTGCTGAGCTCCTTGTGCCCTCTGCTGCTGAACCCTCTGTGGCTGCTTGTGCCTTGGCCCAGCACCCCACGTGACAGTGACTGTGCTCTGTGTTCCTTTTGCAGATGTAAAGCCCTCTAACGTGTTGATCAATACGCAGGGGCAGGTGAAAATGTGCGATTTTGGGATTAGCGGTTACCTCGTTGACTCTGTTGCTAAAACCATGGATGCAGGATGCAAACCCTACATGGCTGTAAGTTGAGAAGCTGAAGTGTGGGGAGCAGCCAGAGGAACATGAACCTGGGGGGAAGGATCAGCCTCCAGCACCTACCCTGGGGATTCCTTTGGGTGGCCCTGAAGTGAAGGGATGCAATCCCCTTGGGAGGGGAGGCAGATCTGATCTGATCTCACGGCTCAGGTCACATCTGGGCACGCCTTCCTGCTGCCTGCTTGCCTGCCTGTGACCTTGGGAACGTTCTGGAATTGCTCCCCCTTGCCTGTTTGCCATTTGCACTGTGGGATTCCTTTGGGTAGCCCCGAAGTGAAGGGATGCAATCCCCTTGGGAGGGGAGGCAGATCTGATCTGATCTCATGGCTCAGGTCACATCTCCTGGGCTCGCCTTCCTGCTGCCCTCTTGCCTGCCTGTGACCTTGGAGAGGGTTCTGGAACTGCTCCCCATTGCCTGGTTGCCATTTGCCCCGAGGAGACAGTAATGCTTAGCACGGGGAGGAAAAACACCCAGGGACTGTGTGCCTCAGGCTGCTCCTGGGAGCTGCTGTGCAGGATTCACCCTTCGTGGGGCACTTGAGCAGGGTGAAAACAGTCCTGGAGAGCTGAGGCTTGTCATCCCCTTTGTGCCAGCTGTGCCAGGTCAGCTCCACCACCCCAGCCCCTGGTGCAGGTGCCACTTTCTGGTGACACATTTCACTGCCTGCCCTTCCTAGTGAGGATGGGGAACCAGCACAACCAGGAGGGTGACATGGCTGTGTGGGCTAAGGGGGCTGGGCTGCCACCCTGAGAGACCCACCCTGGGCGTGGGCAGGGCACTGGGGGCATCCCTGCTCCTCACCCTCCTTTGTCTGTGTTGGCAGCCTGAGAGAATTAACCCGGAGCTGAACCAGAAGGGATACAGCGTCAAATCCGACATCTGGAGCCTGGGGATCACCATGGTAGGGTCACCTGGGGCTGCCAGGGCTGTCATGTGGGGATCACCATGGTAGGGTCACATGGGGGCTGCCAGGGCCACCACGAGGGCTTGGTGTGGCTCATGGGTTCATCCTCCTCCCCACAGCGATACTGGTGGCACGGGGTAGGAAGGGGAAGGGCTCAGGAAAGTGCCCCAGGGTGGAAGGGAAGCAGGAGGGAGCTGCTTTGTCGGCTCCTGGCTGCTGAGGGATGTGGAGGCTGCAGCTGCCGGGAGATGGCAGCATGGGCTAAGGCATGATGGAGCAGGTTGCATTCCCAACACTCAGCCATCCACAGAGGCCCCCTCGGGAAAGCAGGGATGGGGGTGGCTCCCAGGCAGTGCTTTGGGGGAATCCATCTGCTCCCAAAGTCCAGTTACCCTGTGCAGGGTGGGCTGCCAGCCTTTCCCAGGGGATTCTGGCACGGGGGTGACAGGGATTGCCTGTGGAGCTGGCTGGGGCTCCTCCAGCCTCTCCTGTTTGCTGGGGGAGGATAAGCAATATGCTGTGGTCAGGTGGGGTGAGGAAATCCTAGAATCCCAGAATGGTTTGGGTTGGAAGGGGCCTTAAAGACCATTTCATTCCATCCCCTGCCATGGGCAGCAACACCTTCTACTACCCCAGGGTACTCCAAGTCCTGTCCAACCTTGCCTTGGGCACTTCCAGAGATCCAGGGGCAGCCACAGCTTCTCTGGGCACCCTGTGCCTCCCCACCCACACAAGGAAGATTTCTCTCCTAATATCTAATGGATCTCTCTCCTCTTTTAGTTCAAAACCAATCCCCCTTGTTCCATCACTGCTTTCCCATGTAAAAAGTCCCTCTCCTTCCTTTCTGGAATCCCCTTTTAGGCACTGCAAGGAGCTCTAAGGTCTCTTATGAACGTTCCCATCTCCAGGCTGACCAACCCCATTTGTGTGGAGCCTACAAAACCACACCCTGGGTGTGCACAGGGCCATCCCAAACCCGTGGGGTGGCTGTGGGGTGTCCCCCTCTCCTGAGGCGTGGGCTGTGTGTTGCAGATCGAGCTGGCCATCCTGCGCTTTCCCTACGACTCCTGGGGCACGCCCTTCCAGCAGCTCAAGCAGGTGGTGGAGGAGCCCTCGCCACAGCTCCCAGCAGAGAGGTTCTCAGCAGAGTTCGTCGATTTTACCTCGCAATGGTAATATTTCCCCCCTTTTCCCTCTCTCCCTGGCCCTTCACCTTCACCATGTCTCCACAGGCAGCTCTCAGCCCCAGTTTTGGGCAGAACATTTCCTGTGCCCTCACTGAGCGCTGTGCAGGTGACACACAGCAGTGCTGGTGGCAGCTGGGGGTCTGTCTGAGGGGCAGGCTGGGCTCTTGGAGGGGACACACAGGGTTTAGGAGGCTTCTGGCCCTGATTGCTCCCATGCCAGCAGCACAGGGGTGCTGTGAGCAGGTGCAGCCAGACAGCTCATGGCCCTGAGTGTGGAGGGGCAGCAGGGTGTGGAATGGCTGCATCCTGTCTGGGGGATGTCACAGCACTTGTCACATTGGAAACAGCCTCAAAACACACAGTGTCACCATACAACTTCAGAAACCCATACAGAGTAACACCAGAAAGCTTCAATCATCCACCCTTCTTGTTCTTTAGCCCAACCTTTTATACCCTTCATGTTCATGCATTGCCCTGTGTGCTCTCTGTGCCCTTTGGTGGTTGCTCAGCACACCTGGGCACTCCATGGCTCATTGCTGCCAGTGCTGCTCACCTGCTGCTCACAGCTGCACCCACTGGGGATGAGGCTGGGCCACAGCCCCATCCCAGTGACCCCAAACTGTGTGCTACATACAGCCGAACCCCAATTATCACAAACTGTGTGCCACACACAGCCCCATCCCAATGGCCCCAAACTGTGCCTGCAGGGGGCAGGGCTCTGAGGGCAGGTTTTGCCCCATGGTGGCCCCCTCTGACCAGTCTCTGTCCCTCTCCCAGGTCCCTGGGGCTGCTGCTGTGCTTTCCCCAGCCCTGGGAGCTGGAAGCAGCAGGAGCTGTGCTTTGGCTGTGCTGTAGGAAAGGGCTGGAGCAGCCCTGCTGCTGTCTGCAGGCTGCACAGAGAGCTCAGGCAGCCCCTGCCCTCACAGGCTCCCTGCAGCTTCCCTGCAGGGTTGGGTGTTCCAGGCGGGCACTGCAGTGCCACCCACGCGCCTGCCAGGCTGGCAGGTGGCTGCTGGCTCTGCGTGGTGGCCACAAAGGCTGGCAGAGGGACAAACAGAAATGTGAGACTGCTCTGAGCTGCCAGCACTGGGGCCAGGGCTCTGCCGTGCCCCAAGAAGAGGACTGTCAGCTGCTCCTGCCTGGGGACTCTCAGTACCCACGTTTAGATTCTTCAGAGTCTTGTTCAAACATGTTTTCATGTCCCTGTGGTCCAGCTGCTCAGCTCCTGACCCACGCTGGGGAATACCTGCCATGCCCACTGTGCCCTGGCTCTGGGAGGGGTGGGAGCTGCCTTGGAAAAACCCTTTCCCAAGATGCCCCCCGTTCTTGCCAAGCCCACGCTGAGGCTTTGGAGCAGCTGCTGTTCCTGCACACAGTGCTGCTGGCTCTGCTGTTTCCCTGCTTGTGCCAGGCAGGCTGTTCCTCCCTGGGGGATTTGCTTTTCCAAGCCCTGTGTCTTGCAGCTCAGGCTGTGGCTGCTTTAGGAGTTCCATCCACAGCCACGCTGGGGAGCACATGGTGATTCCTGTCATTGCAAATCCTGTCCTCCAGGGTCACTGGAGATCCCTGACTGACAGCAGAATGGCATGGACTTGGAATGGTGAACTTTGCACCAGTTCTGTGTTGTTGGGGTCTGGGAATTCCTTCTGACACCGAACCAGGTCACAGCCACTCTGTATCAAGCCTGGCTTAGGACTGTGTTTATCCATCTGCTGCCTGAAGTCTGATCAGCTGTAGGCACTGCAGGAAGGTCTCTGGAATATCTGAATCAGGATTAGATCCCAATATAACTCTTCATTCCTGAAAATTTGCATCGATTTCAGTAATTTATCACCATATTTCCTGCTATTAGTAACCTGGGGATGAATTGGTTTTGTAGAGGGTCTAAATTAAGAGAATTGCACCAAATCTGGATACAGCTAACCTTCAAATTCACCTTGTCATCTTGGCTGGGGCTGCTCCTGAGCTGGGAGGATGTGACACATCCCGTACCTTCGGGCCGGCGATATTGGCACGTATGGGCCCCAGGTTCCTCTGTTCATTCACAACATGACACTAAACACGAGCCCTCTACACACAGCAAGCAGGAAATATCTATTCAGTGTGTGTCCTCTGCTTCCTCTGGGCCCCAGCAAATCCCAGCAGAGGTTCTCACTTTTGTTTTGCTCAGTGTGACACCTTTTCCCCGCCACAGCCGCGTACGTGTGTGAAGATCTTTTCAAGTTGCTCCAAGTTTCTTTCCCCTAAATACACTGCCAGGAAGTGAGTAGAGATTACGTCCTGTCTTTTAAAAAGCTATTTTCTGCTGGAGGGAAACCAAAATAACTTCCAGCTACAACCCTCCAGGGCCATCTGTTGTAGGAGAGGAGAAAAAAAGGATGTCCCATGGAACCGTCCCCGCTGATAACAGCACGGTGATAAACAAACAGTTGGACACGTGCTCTGCAGCCACTCAGTCACTGCTCCCAGGCAGAATCCCTTCCCTGAGTCACTGGCCTGTTGGAGAGCACCCAAACTCCCAGTTGTACCTGGTCCCCAGCAAGAGGCAGTGGTTTAAGTGGTGGTTTGGTGGCTCCAGGTCTCTTGGTGGACCTTGAGCTCTTGTACCCAGCACTGTTGGCTGTCGCTGTCCTCAAGACCTAAATTGTTTCCTCAGCTTGGAGGAGTAGCTGAACTTATTCTGAAGAGTCTTTAAACCTTACTTTTGTCATGGTGTAATTTTATGGTCTTACTTAAATTGCAGACAGAATGTAAATTCTAATTTTTTTTTTCTTTTTTCCCAATTAAAGCTTGAAGAAGAATTCCAAAGAACGGCCAACATACCCAGAGCTTATGGTGAGTGTGGCTGCATCAAGCACTGTGTTCAGAGCTGGAAAGGGTCACAGTGAGGTGCTCAAGGCAGAGATTCCAATAGTGATGGTGTTTTGGAATGCTTTGCATCTCTTTTTTCATACCACATTGGGAGAACTGTGACACTTCAGAATCCTGGGAGGGTGGCTGCAAATCAGAGATGCTCTTTGAAATCCCAGCCAGGTGCTTTTCCACCTTTTTTGGAAATCAAGGGAGAAAATACATGTTAAAGCAGGTTATGGACAAGAATGAGGCTGTGAAGAATCAGTGAGGCTCAAATCCTCCTCTGGGGTTTATGTGATCAACTCAAACACCTCAGTGTGCCCCAGATGCTCCACAAGAGCTGCAGGAGCCCAGTGGCCAACAGGGCTTTGGAGAGGAGGATTTTTGGGCAGAGTAATTCCTGGATGCTGGGGACAGGGACGAGTCTGTGACTAATAATTCCGGTTATTGAATTTCATCTGCTGCCTAGAGACTGTTTACTGGGAGGGATAACTGAGGAGTAACCAAGGAGGAAAATACCAATAAAGGTTTGTGACAGGGGAAATATAGGGCACTGTTCTGTGCCCAGCCAGAGCTCTGGGCTGCAGCTGGCAAGAACAGATGTTTCTGCTTGGGCTCCACAGCTTCATGGCCCCTCTCTCCCCTAACCTTCGGGTATTGATCCTGGTGCTCCTAAAAGCTGGCGAAAGCAGGAGAGCTCAGGAAGTTGGTGCTTCACTCCTGGAGACATTTAATCCTTTTTTACTCTCACACAGTTCACAGCTTTCTAAAGGCAGGAAGGTGCCTAAAATTGTATTTCTGAGGATCCTGACCCTGCATTCCCACCCCTGTCCAGGGTTGTCAAGATCACCTGGATTAAGGGTGGAAACTGCTGAGGGATTTCTTTAGGCACTCATATTCCCTACCCCACAATTTTTGGTATATACATTCTGCCACCAGAGGGTCAGACCCACCACCACCTCACACCTCCTGCTCAGAGGTGAGAAGGTGCAGGTTTAAGGTGATTTTTACCTGCAAGTCATGCTGGAAATCCATGACCCTGGGTTGTAAGCAGTGAATAATTCCCATGGCATTTGGTGCTGGGCGCTGTAATGCAGTTAAACTATAAATAAATCTGATTGACACACAGCTTGCCCCCAGACTGGTTTCAAACAAAGAAAGGCCTGAGATGTATGGCTTTTTTAAAAAAACTTTATTTTTTGGGGGCTATATTATTGAATAAATCCATCTGTATATTTTAAGCAAACTTCTGAACTTTGCCAAATGGCCTTTTATCAAGAAAGGTTCACTGAAGCAGCTCTGTCTGCTGCAGCATTAATACCCATTGGCAAGGGAGTGCATTTCTATTGAATTAGCTTCTTGGATCACCCCTGCAGAGTACCTCAATGCTGTGGTATTTTATGGCTGACATGGATGTTGTGAGGTCCTGTGGTTGAGGATTGCTGTTCTGTTGGGGTTTTTTCCTCTCTCTTACAGCATTAAGTTGTGGTGCAGGATTGGACTTGTCATTTAGACCAAGACTGCTCCCTTGCTTTCCTGTGGAATTGAGGTTTCTCATGGAAAATGTGACTCTGTGCTATCTTGAGCATCAGGAAAGCTGATAGGGGAGCTTAATTTCATTAAAAAACCCCCTGCCCCAGGTGAAGTGGAGCGTGAAACTACTGCAGGAGCGGTGGTCTGCACACCCTGCCTGGCACAGGGCTCTGGGCCCGGCTCAGGCCTTGGCTTCCCTGGGGCACAGGGCTGGAGGGCATTGCTGCCACCCCTGGCACATCTTTGAGTGTCACTGTAGCTGTGCTTTGGGTGCCACTTCAGTGGGGTGTGCAAGCAGGGACGTCGTGCTGGGATAATAACAAGACATTGGGGTCACCTCGGAGTTATTCAGGACACTTCAATTCCTGTGACTGTCTGACCTAGGGAGACCTTAAATTTTGTCTGGATTTTTGCCTCAGCCCATTCCAGCCCTGCTTCCCACATAATTGTGCTTCCTCTTCCTTACTGGTGTGTCTTTGGATCGCTTCCCAGCCACTCTGAGCTGCCTCATCTTATTCCCTGGGTGACTTTCCACTCAAGCCCACCTTGAAAAATCTCTTTTCTTTGCTCTTCTTCTCCCTTCACTTGCCCACTGCCAAGAAACAGCCAATGCTCAGGAACTGAGCTGAGGGGCAGCTTGGAAAAACCCTGGAAACCCCAAATTACCTTTAAAAATCTGACTTGAAATGAGAGGGTTGGAAATCAAACCCTTGTACAGAGCAGCAATCACTGTGAGCCCTGGCTGCCTTTTGGGTCTCTCTGACACCCTCCATACAAATAAATCCAATTATCTGCCAGGACACTGGGTATCAAGCAGGGTTTTGGGGGTTTTCAGGTGGGGTCTCAGCTTGGTGTGTGTCTGAACCAACCAAACTGAATTGCTGGTCCTGGTGGAGAGGGGTTTTGTTGCTCTGGGGGGGATTTGGTTGTGTTTTTCCTCCTCACCCGTATTTTTCCATTGGTGCTGAAATGTCAGCAGGGTTTTCTGGCAGGCTGTGTCCCCACGTTGGTCAGGATGAAGCAGTTAAACACACAAGTGGGGATGGTTTTCCAGTTGGGATGGCTTTCCTGTGTGGTGGCTGGGGTGAAGGAGCCTCTCCTGCTGCGGGGAGGGGCAGTTCAGGGAGGAAATGAGGCTCAGGAGTCACCAGAGGCTAAATACACAGATAGAGCTGAGGGAAAACCACTGCAGCCAGCAAGATTTGCCCTGCTCCTGCTGGATGGGTAACCATGGTCTGGGGAGTGTTTTGGGGCACATGGAGAGGGTTTTCTAAGCCTTCCCCTTGCCTCCAGAGCTGCCCACTCAGCCCTCCCAGCCAGGGCAGGGCCAGGGGGGAATCCAGAGGGGTTCATGGAGCGGTTCTCCCCCACTTGCCTCAGCTGTAAAAACCCAATATTATGATGCTAAGGAGAAAACCTTCTTCACTATCTAGAGTGTTGTCTGAAAAGCTTTTTTATTCAGTGTGGTGAATAATAAACTTTGCTGGTTTTTCTCTCTTTGCTTTCCCAGCAACATCCTTTCTTCACCCTGCACGAATCCAAAGAGACAGACGTCGCCTCTTTTGTCAAGCTCATCCTGGGAGACTGAGAACTGGACTTGGAAAAGAATTGCCCTTCTGTGGACTGGTGGGTGCAGGGGAGGGGCACGTGGCAGGACTTGTCATGGAAGCACCAACAGAAAGTTGCCGTGTTTTGTTTTGTTTTGTTTTGGTTTGGTTTTATTCTGAGAAACCCCCGCCTCGCCCGAGTTTTTTTAAAGGGTTCTTTGGTATCCATAGTGACATAGAACGAGCTGGTTAGTGGAATGAATTTTAATAAGGTTGGTAACCTTAAAACAAAAAACAAAACAACAACAAAAAAATTTTTTTTTGAAAGAGTGATTTACATATTTAATGACAGTCAAGGTTCCTCTTCCTAACTTGCTCCTCATCCCCCTTCCCTTCCCCTTGAACCAGAATTTGCTTTGTCATGGTAATAGGTGCTATGGTAGTCATGAAGTTGTATGTAGATTTATATTTTGTCCCTTCCATTATTTTAATATTTATGTTAAGTGCTTGATGGAATAGATTTCTGTTTTATATGAGGATGAGTGCGTGGTGATGATGATGATGATGATGATGATGCAAAATGAGGCCACAGCAAGCAGCACTTGTAAGGCTTTGCTGGGGAAAAGGTGTCCGAGGAGAGGAGAGAGGAGAGGAGAAGTGTCCCTGATGTGGAATATATTTAATGTGCATCATAAAAGGAATTGATAAGAAGACTTGCAGCTCAGCTGTGTCAGGGAGGAAGGCCCTGGTGTCCCCTGTGGTCACCTCTTCTCCAGACACCATGCTCCAAGTCTGGAGCTTCCCAGCCCTGTCCCACACCCTGCCCTGCTGGAGAGGCAGGCTGGGAGCTCTGGGAGTCACTGGGACAGTGTCTGGGACAATGTCTGGGACAAAAGGCCCGGAGGGAAGGAAGGAGGCTGCCAGAGGAGTTGCACAAAGAAGAGGAAGAGGCTGCCCTGGTCAGTGCCCGCCTGCCCAGCAGCGTTGCAGTGCCCGAGGCTGCCTTGGGCTGGGGATGAGCTGCTTTGGGCCTCCACGGGAGCTCCTCTCTGCTCCTCGGGGTGAGCCAGGATCACAGGATGCACGGTGTGACACCTGTGACAAATGGCACGGTTTAGTGCTGGTTTCCAGGGCTCCTGGCACTGCTTTGGCAGCAATCCCTCCGTGCTTGCCCACAGGGTCTGGGAGTGCCAGCGCTGCCAGGAGCCCGTGCTGGCATGTGGGTTGGACTGTGTCCAGCCCCAGCTGGGATGCTGCAGGCAGCCAGCAGCACTGGGCTCTGCCCTGGGCTGCAGGTGGGACCTGCAGCCTGGGAAACCACACAGGGACACCACAGCCCACCCTGCCCAGGAGCTCCTTGCTGCTGGCCGGGTCCCTGGGGACAAGCTGCAAGCCAGGGGCAGGAGAAGGGGGCTGGTGAGGTGGGAGAGGAGCTGGAGATCCCTCTGCCCTCGGGTCAGTCAGTGTCTGGAGCAGGGGGCACGGTGAATGTTGCTGAGCCCGGAGCGAGGCCACTGGCTCCACATTAACGCTGCTTTGAGCCACACCTGCCCAGCTGCCTGAGCTCCTCTGCCTTTGCCCGTGGCTCCTTCCCCCAGCCCTGCCACGGGGCCTGCCTGTGCGTTCTGGGGAGGCTGCACAAGTGCCTCGTGCCCCTGCACCACGCGCTTCCGTCCCCACCCCTCGCTTGGGCACGGCCCCTCAGAGCCAGGTCTGACCAGAAACACACCCTGCTCTGTAGTGCTGAACCTGTGCAGGTGTCACTGACCCTGTGCACAATGTCACTGAACCTGTGCAGGTGTCACTGACCTTGTGCAGGTGTCACTGAACCCTGCTCTGCAGTGCTGAACCTGTGCAGGTGTCACTGATTGTGTGCAGGTGTCACTGAACCTGTGCAGGTATCACTGACCCTGTGCAGGTGTCACTGAACCTGTACAGGATGTCACTGAACCTGTGCAGGTATCACTGACCCTGTGCAGGATGTCATCTCACCCTGCTGTGCCAGGTTAGCAGCTCCAGGCTCTGCTGGTGCAGGGTGGAACAGTCTGAGGGGATTTTGGGAAGGGATCCCCTGGCAGGGCAGTGTTCAGAGCAGGGCTGTGGGCTGGTGGCACCTCCCGTGCTGGGGACATGCTGGGGACATGCCAACACTTCAGAGAGGCGCACAAAGACACCGCCAGTGCCTGGGCTGCCACTGTCACTGCCAGCACAGGCTGGGGTGCTGCAGCTCTGCCCTGGGCTGGCAGTGGCAGACAGGGGAGCATTTTTGGGATTTATCAATCCCTGTGCCCTCGGCTGCAGAGCAGGGCTGGCAGGAATCAGGGTGCCATTCACAGCTCGTGCAGGTTTGGGGAGGAGGTTCCCCTTGCCCAGCCCTCGGGGCAGGACAAGCTCCATGTCTCACCCTGTGCCCAGGGGAACCTTTCAGGTTATATTTTGTGGCGGGTGAAACACGAGGATGTTTTACTTCACAGTGTAATTTTAAGAGGCCTCGCATGGCTCATGATCTGCCCTCTCATATTCCATGGTGTGTGTGTGTGTGTGTTTTCTCTCTCTCACTTTCTCAGAGTCACAGAGCTGTTTTGATTGATTGTCCTCAGCTGCAGCTGAAAGTCCAGCCAGCCAGTTTATAGACTTGGTTCCAGCATCAATTCTCACTTTGAAAAACATGACATTTAAAACCACCCTTTGGTTTTCCTACATATGGATCTGATGCTTTTGTTCAAGATTGTTTTTGCTGCTTTTCCCCTGCAATATAAGTCTCATTTGGACACCGCATCTCCTTGACCTCAGAGCACCTTCATTTCAGTGCCATTGTAATTGACAGGTTGAATTTATGAGACACTGTCATGGCTCAGTATTAATAGCAGATATTAATGTCACCAGCGTTTTCCAATAGAGAATTAATGGCAGTGTTGTCTGCAGCTAGTAACCCTCTGA
The DNA here is from genome assembly GCF_017590135.1 of Pyrgilauda ruficollis. Classification (NCBI taxonomy): domain Eukaryota; kingdom Metazoa; phylum Chordata; class Aves; order Passeriformes; family Passeridae; genus Pyrgilauda; species Pyrgilauda ruficollis. The sequence goes on along the minus strand of NW_024529044.1, from coordinate 1,907,503 downwards.
AAGGATTCCTCCCTGCCTCCACACAGGCCTTGCTTTTCTGCTTTCTGCTCTAATCCCTTCGTTTTAATGACATTACAACAGGGCACGCAGCAAATCCCTCCCCTTCCCTGCTCCTTCTCCATGACTTTGTTCCTTTTCAAGTCGTTTGTGTCAGCCCAGAGTAAGTGTGGAGCTGTCTGAGCATGGGAAGTGCTGTGAGAGGTGCCCAGTGCTGTCCCTGCATCCCTCGTGGTGGACACAAAGCTTGGCCTGACCCAGGAATTCCTTAGAGAGAAGCCTGAGCTTGGTGGCTTCAGCTCAGGGAGGAGAGCCACGGATTCCTGTGTGCCTCAAAGCCCTGCAGACCTGCAGGATGAGTCAGGCTCTCCTCTCTGCTGTTAAATTGGCACCTCCGTGAAGATGAAAAGCCTTTGGTTGCTGCTCAGATCTTTGTTTGGCCAGACATGCTCTGGGAAACCTTTCCTGAGAGCCTGGCCCCCTGAACAGCCCAGGGGTTGAGGCTTAGAGATGTTCTTCCCAAAGGTTTTCTGTGTTCACACAGCACAGGGCTTAGGATTGCCCCAAACTGGGATTTTTAGAGAAGCAGGTCTCAAATGCCATAAACCTGAAAGAACCCCAAAGCCAGGGAGCAGAGAGAGAGCAAAGCTGCTGGGAGCTCAGCACTGGGCTGTGGGCTGGCCCAGCTGTGGGTGGGTTTGCAGGGCAGGGAGGGCCCCTCCAGGCTGCCACAGCTTATCAGGAGGCACAGCCCATCCCCAGGAATCCCCAGGTGTGATGTCCATCCTCCTCTTCCCCCCCGTACAGCCCCTGCAATCCCCAGGGTGCTGCAGGCATTGCCATGGCTGGAGCTCTGAAGTGTCACTGGTGTGAAAGGTGTTTTCTGGGTCCCCAAGAGCCCTTTGGACCCTTAAATCTGAAAGAGGAGTTGGAGGGCATTTTCTGGTTACTGTTTTTAAACACCAGGTTCATGCTGCTGCACTGGGTGCAATGCCCATCTTTCCTGGAGTTCTTCCAGGTGTACAAACCTTGACACACATATCTCTGTACTGTATTTCTCTGGTTTTCCCTGACTTTTGATGAGTTTACCGGTGACAAGAGGCAACTCTGACTTGTTAAAGAGGTGAAACTTCATTTCTGGAGGCAGGTGTGGGTCCCTACTTGAAAAAATCTCTAAAAAAAATCTCAATTCTCAACCCTGTTGTTGGGCAGGTGCTGCTGGGGCAGTGCTGCTGCACCTTGTCCAGGTGGGAAGGGGCTGCCAGGGGCTGAGGGCACAGCCTCAGCTGGGATTTCTCCATGCTTGCTGCCAGCCATGTGTGTACCTGCACATTTCCCTTCTTCCCTCCACGTTCTGGAAGAGGAAATCCTGCTTGGTCAACACAGCATTGCTTCAGTGGCTGGTCTGGTGTGGTTCACACAAGATTCCCACCAGCTCCCGTGTTTAATAAATCTTTCTTATTCAAAACAACCCCCAAACTTCTCTCTCAGAAAAGCCAGCCAAGATGCTCCTTTTTTTTTTTTTTCCCCTTCCATCTTGTTCCTGTTAGAGGAACTCTGGGAGCCTGTCTTGGTGCTTTCACTCTTTCACATGCCAAAGATCCCTCTTAGTTACGCTCCTGCCAAACCAGACCTTATAGTCTTGCCTCTGAAACCATCCACTTCCCTGCTCCTTGGGGTTCCTTTTGTTGCTGTTGCTTTTTCATTGAATTTCCTAGTGTTTATTGACATGTCTATTGTTGAGCTTCCTGGACACATGCAGCTCTCTTTTTTTGGGATACAGGGAAAGACAAATAGTTGCCTTCACTTCTGTGTCCCTGCTGCTGGGGAAATACTGTCAGTGCTGTGATTGCTACAGATGGGATGGCTCATGTAGAGCTGGGGTCGTGGAGGGTGTAAACTGGCACTGCTCCATTGGCTTGGCTGGAGGAAGGCCAGTTTTGTCCAGCTGAGAATCTGTCCTTAGTGTCTAAACAGTTATTACACACTAATAAAGATTAATGATCACAAATCCCCATGGATTAGACATAAAATGGCAAGTTTTGCTCATTAATCTTTATTGCCATGTTATGGTTGTTGATGTTAGAGCAGGCTCCTCTCTCTGCTCTGGCCATGCCCAGAGGAGGGGGCTGAGCCTGGGGAGAGGAAGGCTGGACAGAACACACAGAACACACCAGATATCCACATTTCACACTCTGTGTCCTGCCCCCAGGCTCCTTGTTTCCTTCAAAGCCCTCAAGCAGCAGCAGAGGATGGATCCCAGAGCTTTGCCTGCTCCTCTGGCCTCTGCCTGGGCTATAAAACCCAGATTGTTTCTGGTGTGAAGGGAGCAGATCTCCTCATTAATATTTCAGCTCAGCCTTTGCTGGAGCAGATGGAGAATGTGAAATTTGCCCTGTGCTCTGCAGAGCTGGGTGATTCCCTCCTGGATCGTGGCTGGAGGAGTGGCAGCTCTGTTGAAGGCTGAAAGGACTCTGCTCCTTCACATAACCCCACTCCATACAAACAGTGGCTTTTGGCAATAAATAGGGCCAGAAAAAGCTGCATCTCAGTTTGAGGTGTTTGCAGATGAATAAACACAGCCAGGAGCTGCTGGTGCAGTGCTGCAGGCACAAAGGTCCATTGCTGGATAAAAGGAAAGGACTCTCACAGTGCAGTGAACTTTAAAGGTGGATTTAATGGCATGGGGACAAAATGAGTGCTCTGATGGGCAGCTGCTGTCAGTCCACTCTGCCAGGGAGGAGCAGGAGAGGCAGGACACAGCCTGAGCAGCCTGGCTGCCCTTGCCCTCCCACATCTTCCCTCAGGCCCACATTTGTGGGCACTGGGTCCCACTCATCCCCAGCTCCAGCAAGGGGAGCAGAATCTAAAACCCAAAGGAAACCCACAGGGAAAAACCTGCAGGTGACCAAGGCACGCTGCTGCTGCATGGCATTAAAAAAAGGGAAAAGCCTGGGAGAGGCTCTGGAGCCGAGAGAAGAGAGGAGAGGCTTTCAAGGTGGTCTCAACAGCTTAATGCTGAAAATAGCCCATTTTCAGGCCAGCAGGAGGAGGGTGTTCACCAAGGACAGCCAGGGAGCAGCTGGGGCTGCAGGATGGTTGTGATGTGTCCTTCAGAGCAGCCCTGGGATGCTGGAGAGCTCTGGGCCTCTGTGGACACCTTCATGTTTTTATTTTCATGTCAAAATATTTCTCATCTTTTTATTTTCATGGGATTTTACTGGCAGCCAGCAGAAAGGGGAAGGGGCCTGCAGTCCATGGAGTGCTTTGGGGGAGGAAGGAGCTGCCTGTCCTCTCCAGTTCCCTGCTCCCAAATTCCACAGCTGCACAGCCACCCTGCAGGAGTTTGTCCCTGCATTTGCTGCCCTTTGGGAATGCTGGGCAGCTCTGGAGCTGCAGCAGCCCTGCTCTGAGGTGTCCCAGCCCAGCCAGCAGCCAGGATGAGCCACAATCCCTTCCTCGGGAGCCTCCTGGTGTTTGAAGGACGGGGCGAGCGTCCAGCGGCCGCGAGGTTCTGCGGGGATAAGGCGGGAGAAGCTTGGAAGTGGAGATGGAAATCTCAAAAGCTCAGACGTCTTTTGGTCATTTCCAAAGCTCTCTGGTGTTGGCCAGACCTGAAAACCCTTCCTAGGAGTTTTATTTCGGGTTATTTTGATCTGGTACTTTCGCTTTTGGGCTTAGCTAAATCCAGGAAACTCGCAGTGGTGTAATTTTTGAATCAAGACTAAACACACCCCAAGTATTCCTGAACCCATCAGGAAAGCTGCTGCTTGGTTTATCTTCCAGGAATAATTCAGGCTTGAATTCAGTCTGGTTTTGCCCTTAGATAATGATTCTTTTTGAGGAAATAATGAGAGCAGGCCGTGATCTTTCCAAAAGGCTGTGACCTGACACACCAAGCCGTTCCAGGAGGTTGATGGAGATAAATTCAGTGAGAGGGGCCAATGTCTGGAGGCTGGAAGAGCAGCCTGGAGTATCCATGGCCTCCAAAAACTCACACAGACACATTTTCCCCAGGAATTGTGAGAAGGAGGTGTTGGGTTCTGCCATATCTCGGGATTTTTCCCTCTAGGAGAACCTTCAGCCATCTCGGGGTGTCCCAGAACACCCAAAAACCTTCAGCATCTTTAAGGAGTTGGTTTTTTTTTTCAGGATGGATACTGTGAAAAGTCAGGAAGGGCCAGGTGTCCTTGATTTGCACAGCCAGGATGAAGAAATGTGGATTAAGTTCCTGGTAAAAGCCAGAAAAAGTTGTGTTTAAAGATAAATCCCAGTCTCTGTCAGAGCTGTTGAGCCAGGATCGAATTTTCCCAAATCCAGGTACAGCTGCAGAGCTCCCCATCCATATTGAGCCCAAATTTAATCACAAATCCTGCATAAACACCTACAGCATGGACTCTGCCTTTTGGGGGGCTTCTTGCAGGCTGGGGCTCAAAATCCTGTATCCCCCAACCCAGGATTTGGCTCTGAATATTCCCTTTAAAATCCATGTGTAAAGTGAATTTCCAGGGCTCTGCCGCTGTTTTTATTTTGGTGAATTGAGTGGTTTGTGCTTGGTGAGAGCTGTCCCTGTGCCAGGGGCTGCTGGAAATAGTCACAACATCCAAAAGAGCTGGAATTCTGCATTTTTTAATAGCAATACAATGAGGGGAAGCTGCTAAATGGAGCTTCTTGTAAGCTGGAAATGTGTTGGAGTAAAATTTGTGATTTCTTGTAGGGGAAAAAACCCTAAACAACTCTCTAAAATTGTCCAGAATCTTAAATGTTAGGATTTACAGTTTTATTGGCAAAGATCCATGTTTATCATCAATATATGGGGTTTCTAGACTTTCTGTCTTAAAGTGTGAAGTCTGCTTTTTCTTGAGATGGTGGGAAACCTGTAACAAGGATATTTCTACATCATTTTGGCTAGGAAAAAAAACCCCAAACACCAAAATATGAGCAAAAAAATGGAAAAGCACCCAGATCCCAGTGGTCTCTGGTGTTGAAGAGGGCACATGAACATGTTAGGAAGGAGAGGACTTTCCAACCTGCTGTAATGCAAGTCCTTATTTTACTTTATTTTTAGGATTTTTTTTAACACTAACATCATTTGGTTGCTTGACTGTGAAAGTCTATGCTTTTCCATCCCCGTGGAAGGCTGATTATTCTTTCTCATGTTCTTCTTATTTATTATTTATCCGTTTCTGGTACTATCCAAGAGGTGCTGAAGGTATCTCCCAGCCTGCCCTGGAGCCATGTGGAATCCCTGTGGTATCTCCTACCAGCTGGGATGGCAGTACACACCTAATTATGATTTTAAATTATATTTATAGCAACTTAGATTATTTTTCTTTTAGTGTCCTGGTTTGCTCTAGAATTAGGGATGGGGATAAGGAATCTTGTTTTTAAAACATTGTATTTTTTGAGTTTTCTTTTAACATCTTGCTGGTTTCTGAAGAAACCTGCTCACTTTTATGTTTTTAGGAGGGAAGCACGAGGTGGGTTTCTTGTTCCTTTGAGAGGGGATTGAGTAGCACCAGGGTTCAGTTTAGGTGATAAAATGCTCTGTGTCACATCATTAAAACCACCCTGAATTCTGAGAAAACAGCCACTTTCCACCTGGAAATTAAAATCTGCTTGGTGACAAACTTGGTTTGTCCAAGGCTCGTGCCAGGCTTTTCTCTGTCAGATTTCTATGGAGTTTGCTGAGCCCTGGGTGGTCAGGATGGGCCAAGGCAGGGCTGGGGACAGCCAGGTGTCACCTCTGGGGATGGAGGACACGTCTCCTGCTGAAATAATGGAGAAATCCATCTGCAGGTCCTGCTCTCTAGGGGATGTTGAGGGGAATCCCTGAAGTGTGGGAGAGAATCAGGACTGGGGGCTCAAAACCCATCAGCTTTTGTTCTTTTTATTCCCTTTCTCCCCTTGGAAAGGAGCTTCAAAATCCTCCCCAGCCTTTCTGATAAAGAATAACAGAATCAGAGAGCCACAGAGTCATTTAGGGTAGAAAAACCTTTAAAATCATCGAGTCCAACCAAAAACTCAGCACTGCCAAGGCCACCACTAACCCATGTCCCCAAGTGCCACATCCACACATTTTAAGCCCTTCCAGGGAGGGTGACTCAAGCCCTTCCCTGGCAGCCTGGGCGCTGTGGTGCAGCTGTTTTCAGACAGCTCACGCTGCTTTTTCTGGGTTTTTCTCTTTTTTTCTGCTTTTTTTTTCCTGGTTTGTTTTCTTTCCCCAACGTATAAGAAACGTTGGGTAGCAGAATGTGGAATTGATTAGAAGTTCATAAAGCAGGGACCTCAGAAGGATGTGGGTATAAATGCTTTTCAGGCATCCGAGGTGAACTTTAAATGGAGCTTTGGCCCTCATTTGCTTTCTGCTTTTCAAAAACCATTTATGAGAAAGTGGAGCTGTCAAAGCCATGCATGAACTTTGCCTTCTTGCAAATAACTTGTCTCAAAGTAAATTGTCCAAATGCACAAGAAACTTGTCTCAAAGTAAATCCAGTAGCTCTACAAAGCTGGAATTGTGTGCATTAGAGGGTGTGAGGTGTGTGTGTGTGTGTGTGTGAGCATGTGTTGTGCTTGGGGGTGTGCAGGGAGTAACTCAACCATTTTGAGATTTACAAAAACACAATGCAAGTGCTTTTAGCAAAAAAAAAAAAAGGCAGTGTAAAATATTTATTTCTTGGCAGAAGTACATCAGACCACATCTCCCATCCTTTTTTTAATTGCTTGGTGTTTGTTTGTGTTGTCTCAGGCTTTGCTGGTTTCCTCTGCAGGGCTCTGTCACCTCACACAACCCCTCTCTCAGCCAGGCCACGGGGCAGCTCCAGCCCCTCAGGAGAGCCCTGGGGTGCAAGCAGTGAGCAGAGGCAGAGCTGGTGTTGGGTTAAAGGCAGCACAGTGCAACGTGGGTGATTTTCAGTTTTCAGCCTTGTCGAGGGAACTCTTTCCTTGTGAGACTCCAAAGCACCACAGCCTGAGGCAGCACCCGAGTCACAGCCTTGGGGAGGGTGGCTGGGCAGGCAGAGCAGCTTGGAGGGTGTGAGGTGGCACTGGCTGGTTGGCAGTGTCCTGTGGGCTTTGCCCAGGGTTTGGAGCTACCCTGTGTGGGATGGGCACTCCGAGCTCCCGTTCCCAGCCAGGTGCAGACATGCCAAGCTCACAGACGTGTCCCTGTGCTCCAGAGTCCCTCCGTGGTCACCTGGCTGCCCACCTGCACAGCTGCACGTCTCCTCCCTCTGGATCCATCTGCAACACTTCCCTGTGCTGCCTTCACCCATCTCAGTGCTGTTCCTCGTGCCCTGGAGATGAGCAGGGGTAGCAGAGTGACAGCAGGACCGTGTGTGTAACGTTTGAGAGGCTTTTACTCCATGGTGTTGCTTTAATGAGATGCTTTTAGGATCCATGCTGAACTGGTATTCTTTAACCTTCACTGCCACAGATTCTTTTTCCCCACCCTCTTCACTTCAATCAGATTGGCAAAATACATTTTGCTCGGAAAAAAAAAGCCCCAAACAACCCCAAACCCTGCTGATGGGATAAGTTACTCCTCTTTACTGTGCTTTGATTTGATTTCTCAGGATACTCAGAGGTTTTTCACTGCTGCTGAGAGGGGACAGTACACCTTTTTGGAGACTTCAACCACTGTAACAGTTTTCCAGATGTGTGTGTGCGTGTGCGTGTGTGTAACCCAGCACTGTGCGTGCGTGTGTTCTGCTGAATATCGTGTGCATCTCTGAAATGCTTCAAACAACTGCCTGGAAGTCAAAAACCAACCACCTCTTTCCAGTCATATGTTTGCCGTGACTTTTCATAACCACACTTGAAACTAGTGGTCTTGGATGGAAATATTCAAAGAGCAGGGCATCTTTATAGCAATGGTATGTCAGTCGAATTACGGGAAATGTACACAAAAATAAATAAATGAAATTTAAAAGTAACATTCTCTCAGCCTACCTGTGTTTCCCTCAGTGGAAGTGCTACCAGTTGTGTTGGGCTGCTTATTCCCATGGGAGGTTTTTGGGGATCATCTTACTCCCAACAGCTTATCATACATTACTGAAAGCTCAGGAATGCTCAAGCTGCTCGACAAGGATAATTGTCAGCCCTGCTGCCGCTGGTTTCCCTTTCCCTGCTCGGGCTGGCGGGAGCAGGCGCAGCCACATCCCGTCCAGCCCACATCAAAGGCACGGCCCGGAGGGACGGCAGCAGTGGCTTCCTGCCCCCAACCCTCCCAAAAATCAGCTTTTCCAGGGGTTCAAGGGGACCCAGCCCCGTGCCCAGCATTGCTCTGGGGCTGGGCTCTGCTGGGTTGGAGGCTCAGCACCTCCCGGCGGTGTGGCCCAAGGGTTGGGCACAGCTGCTGGGCTGCAGAACAGATGTGCTGCTTTGCTGCGATTCCCCAGGTCCTGCATCCTGCATTCCCCTGCCAGCCCCATTGCTGTTACCTGCCTTTCTTTCCAGGGTGGCTCTCAGGCCGTGCTTTTGTCCTGATGCAAGGCCAGCGTTCTCCCTGGGTTTATTGTGTGAGCCAAACCGCTTTGCTGGAGTGAAGTGTGTTGGGCTGGTCGTGCTGAAACATGAATCGCCGCTTCCCTCCTCCTCGTGTAAATAAAATTATCCTTCCATTTATGTTAGAACTCAGAAAACAATATCCCAGCTCCCTCTGCTGATCCTGCAGTCCCAGTGAGGGCGAGAGCACTGGCTGCAGAGCTGATGTGCTGCACAGTGAACTCCACAGAACCAGCCTGGTTAATAAAAAGCTTTGACAGGCACAGGTTTTAAATGCAGCTTTGTAATGCAATTATTTGTGTTGATGAAATGGCAGATGCTGTTCCCTCTGCCTCCCCTGCCTCTTTGATGTATGAAATCGTGAAGTAATTCCTGCGTTGTCGCAACTAATGTCACATGGAAGGGAGGAAGAGTGCAGGAAAAGTTGAGGTGTGAGGAAAATCAATGTTCATCACCTGGAAGAAGCGCAGAGCCTGGGCTGAACACTTTGGGATTGCAGCAGGAATACTATAACCCAGCAGTGGGAATGCTGGTGATGCAGAGATTGCCATAAAAGTGTCTGAAGGGAAGAGTTGCAAGAGGCACAGACCCATTTCTGAGAATCCTGAACTGAACAGCTGCTGAAGCTCTCCCTGCGCTGCACGTGCGTGTGTGTTCTGTTTAAAAGGAAGAAATTAAGAGCCATATTTTTATTTTATCAAATCAAATTACCCCTGTATGCTCAGAATATTTATGCATCAGTGCTTTTTTTTTTATTAGGGCTTTATCTCACTGTAATCAATTCCAAATACTAACCTATTTTTATCGCTGTAATGCAGCAGTAATTTATAAGATGTAGACGGAACGCACACGAGATGCCAAAAGCAATTTTATGGAGCCTCTTTTGTTGTCATCTACAATGCATCAGCTCTTGCCTTCAGCCTCCCATCAATTTAAAAGCCCCAAGATGGAAAAAAAAATAAAAATAAATAAAAAGGAGCAAGTACAGTGAAGCAGCTGCCAAGGTCTGGAATAGCCTGAGATCCGTGTGCACCTTTGGGATGGAGGTTGATTGAACACGGCACAATAATGAAAACCGTGCTGGGCTTTGTAATGCAATTATCTGGGTTGAAAATGGCAGATCCTGTTTCCTCTGCCTCCCCTGCCTGTTCCATGTATGAAATTGTGAAGTCATTCCTGCGTTATCCCAACTAACATCACAGGAAAGTGAGGAAAAGAACAGGGAAAATTGAGGTGTGAGGAAGAGAAGAGGGAAAGTTGGGGTCCTTGGGGCTGAACAGAAGTGCCCTTCTTCATCTTCTCTTTTCTCCTCTCCTTTGGGAGCCCTCCTGGATGGGCACTAGGATTGGCTTCCAGAGTGCAAATATGCTAATGAGCATTCCAGAATCCCCATCCCAGTTCTCACACCAACCAGTTGCCTTTGAGCAGCTTCCACCAAGCTCTTGTGTCCCTGAGGGACACCTGCAACACGAGCACCCATGGGTGTGTTCATGGCTGAGGTTCTCCAAGTCTTTCCAGTCAAGATCCTGCCCGTTAGACATCACTGCTGCTCTCCCAAATTTTCCTGGTGTTACCACTCCAGCACACTTTTGGTTCCAGTTCTGGCTCTCTGCTGCTGGAAGTGCTTGGAGGGATGGTGAAATCAATATTAGTGATTACACAAAGTGGGAATGGCTTCAGACTCACAGACAGTAGGGTTAGATGGGATTTTGGGAAGGAATTCCTCCCTGTGAGGGTGGGCAGGCCCTGGCACAGGATGCCCAGAGCAGCTGTGGCTGCCCCTGGATCCCTGGAAGTCCCCAAGGCCAGGCTGGACAGGGCTTGGAGCCACATGGGATTAGTGGAAGGTGTCCCTGGACTGGATGATCTTTAAGGTCCCTCCCAACCCAAACCATTCTGTGAGTTTATAAATCTGTGAAGATCCTGCAACGTTTTTGAAACATACACTGCACCCAAAGGTGATGCAGTTTATTGATGTTAAAGACACAGATGTTTAATTCTGTTTCATTTACTTGCTGAATCCCACTAATAGACAATTGGAAGCACCTTCAGACTAAAAGCACATCCCATTTAATACCCAGTGATTGCTTCTAAGGCGTGCATATAAATAGGTCTCTTTCAATAGGCTTCTATAAACCACAGGCACTGAAAATAAATGGAGGAACATTACAGAGCATTGACAAATTATTGATGGCAAACATTACCAAGCCACCTTTGTTGTTTGCCTCCCCCTTTCATATTGGAGGGCTTTTGGGAAACAACAATCAAAGCAGCCCCTCCTGGAGGAATCATTACTAAAGCATTTTGCATGCAGATTACTTCAGGCCTCAGCACCGCGCTCGCTGGGTCAGGAGAGGAAGGCCAAGATTTGCTGATTGAGATCAGATGGCTGGTGGCGAGAAGGAATCTAGATGACTTAACTGGAGGGATTAGACTCAAGTCTTTTGGCTTCCACTTGGCTGTTTTATAAACTGCACAGTCGGGCCGCGTTCCCCTCGGCGTGTGCGCGGGGCGGCTCGGGGCACCAGCCAGTCCCTCAGCGCTGGCAGGGCAGCCCTGCTGGGTGAGAAAGGCAAAGCCAGTGCAGGTGGAAGCTAAAATTAGCCCCAGAGCTCCAGCCCTCGCACCTCCAGCCAGGCTGAGCCCGCAGCGCTCTCCAGCCCCGCCGCGGTTTGGTGGGTGATGCCGCGGGGCAGAGCCGCTGTTCCCAGAGCTCCAGCCGCTGTTCCCAGAGCTCTAGCCACGTTTCCCTGCCCTCCCCATGGCCTCTGAGGTACCCAAACACAAGCAATGTCCCCACAGCTGGCACCTGGCTGCAGGGTGAGGAGCCATCAGAGGGTTTTGTTACAGGCAGTTTGAAGCCTCACCCATTGGATGTATCCCCACGGGAGCAGATGGAGCTTTCTCCTTTCTCTCAGAGCCTAACCTTTAATTTTACAAGGCTGATTGAAACCAAGAATGGAAATAAAAAGTCAGAGCTTCTCTGTTTTCCTTCCCCTCCCTTCCATTATCTTCTTTCTTTTCCATCCATCCTCGTTTCACATGCCTCTCGGATTGCGTCCCCCTGGTTTCCCAGTTATTTATTGACCCAGACCTAATTCCTTATTTCCAGAAATGTGTCATGAATCCTGCCTTTGAGTCATTTGCTTTTTGCTTTCCAGGCTCATCTCTTTGACCACGTTTTCCTGTGAAAGATAAGGATATAGGGTTTGTGGAGTGATCGCAGCAGGATGCCTGGGTTTCATTCATGGATCTGTTGCCACTGGCTCATTATGGAAAATTAGGAGAGTTATTTCACCTTTCAGTGCCTCACCTCGGTGTCACCATCTGTAAAACAAGGCTCATAATTGTTATCTCTTCCTCGCAGGAGAACTGGGGAGCTTCATTAATGACCATCTGCTAAATGCTCTCAGAGCCTCACATGAACATTTCTACTGAAGTGCAAATTATTATTAGAAACCAGGGATTGTTACTGGATTGATATCAAATCATTGTCGACAGCTTCTCTGCAGGGAAAACTTAGGCACAGCCAACAAGAACAAGCTGCATGTTTTGAAGTTGTGCAGTTGATTATGTTGGCTTTCATCTTCTGGTAAGAGGATCCTCTGCCATCTGAACTCTCTGATCTCTGGGAACACAATTCATCCAATCAATCTGGAGGAAAATAAACCTCTGCAGACAAAAACATTAAGTATCCACCTGAGATCAGATGAAGATGGAAGATGTTAATTAATTCCCAGTCCCCAGCCCTTAACTCTTGCACAGCCAGAGCTTCCCTGGCCCACCAGGCAGTGCTGGAGGGGAGCACAGGACACATCCATGGCCCATCCCAGGCTTGCAGAGTCTCCTGGGCTCAGTTTTAATTGGAAACATGCAAATATTTAACGATTAAATTGGTGCCACTGAAGGCTCCTATGGACAGTCTGGGGGTCACGTGCTGATCTCGTGGTCCACTCAGAGATTCCAGGTGCCAGCACAGATTCCAGCTGTGGCTCCTTCCAGATGAGGTGGTTTAACCCCAGCCCCAGCAGCTCGGCCCCACAGGGAACCAGAGAGAGAACCAGAGGGGTAAAACTGAGAAAACTTGGGCTGAGATAAAGACGGATTAATAATTAGAGCAAAAGTCACACATGCAAGCAAAGCAGAACAAGGAATTAATTCCCCACTTTTAATGTCAGGCAGGGGCCCAGCCATCCCCAGGACAGGAGGACAAAGGCCATCACTCCAAATGTGATGGCCTTCCTCTTCCTTTATTCCCTGAGCCTGACATGGATGGCCTGGGATGTCCCTGGGGTCACTTGGGGTCAGCTGTCCTGGCCGTGTCCCTTCCCAGCCCCTTGTGCCTCCCCAGCCTCCTCACTGGAGGGGTGAGGAGCAGAAAAAGCCTTGACTGCAAGCACAGCTCAACAATAACAAAAACATCTCCAGGTTATCAACCCTGTGTTCAGCACAAACCTCAAACACAGCCCCAGAGTGCCCACTGGAAATAAAAAATCAACTCCATCCCAGTCAGAGCCAGTCCAGCAAGGAGCCATCCTGGGCTGAGGGACATTTCTGCACCTCTGCTCAGCCTGACCCAGTGAGTTTCCTCCTGCTCAACCTCAGTGCTGGCAGCTGATGGGTTTAATTGAATCTGGAGCTGACATTTAGGACATAAAGACACAGAACCCCCCCTGGGACCCCACTGGGGTGTGCCCTGTGTGCCCTGGAAGCTCCACTGGAAATATTACAGGGTGTTGGTTACAGTCTCACAGGCAGTGAGTTCTGCAGTTCTTCACTAACAAGGCACAAAATGGCCAACAATCTCTTGTTACAAGGTCTTTTAAGGCTAAACGGTCCAATTAAGAAGTGACACCTAAATTACTTTCACTTTTAACCCAATAACTGATCACTTGAAGTCCACAATGTGGACTTTTCTGTCCAAGTACACAAAAACACCCAAGCCCATGGAGAAGAAGGAAGAAGAAGATGAAGAAGAAGGACAAGAAGAAGGAGCAGCCTCTGCCCTAAAACCTCCATCTTGCTTTATATCTATTACTATATTCTAAACCCCAAACTCCGAGTTTTCCACCCTGTGATATCACACCCTTCTATTCAAACTCCACACCCACAATCCCAGTTCCATCATTCCATTTTGGAAGCCTTCTCCAGGGCCTCAGGTCAGTGCAGTGTTCTCTTGGGGGTCAGTGCCTGGCAGCACAGAAAGTCTCCAAGTCTCAGCAGCCAGAACTCCAACAACAGGGAACCTCTGTGTCTTCAGCCAGAGGAGCCTCCCACCCTTTTAGTGCCTGGCCTCATCTGGTTTTCCCAGAGCTGGGGATGGGGAGGGAGGATGGCTGGAGGCTACAACCCATCACGGGGCATTCAATAGGGACAAACATCGCTATTGACAGCAGAAATGGGGCTGGGGGCTGAGGAGCAGAGAGCTCAGCCCTGCTGTGACACCAAAACTGACAATTTACAGCTGGAGAGGTTTAGGAACAGCCCCGAGTCTTCCCCCACTGACACCATTATGTTCCATTAGGGTCACTGTCTTATTTTGCAGGGTTTAAGTAAAATAAATATGGTTTAATGATGCTGCAGTCTAAAATCATCATTGGTGTTACATTCACACAACCAAAGCAACACTGAGGGGGAAATGGGTGACGTTTTTGGGATCTGCCCGGGGAAAATGGGTGATTTTGGGATTTTGGGAGCTGCCAGGGGTAAATCAGCACAGCAAATGGATGACTTTGAGATTTGGGGAGATGCCAGGGGAATATCAGCATGGAAAATGGGTGACTTTGGGATTTTGGAATCTGCCAGGGGAATATCAGCATCCCTGCACTGCACTGGGTCTCTGGAGACAGGACTCGATTCTCTTTGGCAGTGCAGAGCTTGTTGAAAATGGAAAAAAAAACCCCAAAATAACCCAGTAATTTTTTAATTAAAAAAGGATAATAACCTCTTGTGTTAAAACTGTGAAAATCAGTCCTCTACATTTAAAAATGGGCTTGTAAAAGCATATGTGCCTTTTGGCTATTTCCTAGAATATATAGCTTTGGTCACATGGCTCTCATTAAGACACCAGAAAATGTTGTAAACTGGCATTTATAAGCTCACCATAGGAAATTTCTGTATTTTTATTTTGAATTTATAATCCCACTCCAAGATTTGCTGAAAGATATAAAACTTTACTTGAGGTTTTGGAAAGGGAATGATGTCTGAACAAAACAGTCTCCTTTTGGTAAAAACTCCCATCTGTTCAAGTTCTGACGTGTTCTTCAGGCAAATAAGGGTTTTTTTTTCCTACATGTATTAAAAAAACCAACAAAGCAGATCTGGCTAAGAGCACAGTCACTGATACTTCAACTGTTAATATTTCATAACATTGCATTTTTTAAAGGTAAAATTACTTAAAATACATATAAACACACTCACTCCCATCTTTGCAGAGCTGAGGAGGCTGCTGTGGATCCCGGGTGAATTTAACACTGAAAACAAGGAAGTTTTGGTCTCAAAATAAAAAGGAACATTAAAATCAAGGGAGATCTTAACCCCATTTTTTTTACACTGAGGTTTGAATAACACCACCCCAGCTTGTAAATAACATCACCAGATGGAAACTCCCCTGTTTCCCCAGAGCTCGCATCTCTGGGCACGGATCAAAATTAGAAATAAAACAAACTAATTAACTCCTACAACGACGAAACCCGTTGATGCCCGTCATCCCTGACAATCCGAGGGATCTGGAAGCAGCAGGTTGTCAGAGCAGCCTGCAGGGCTGATTCCAGCAGCTCTTTCCCGAGCAGGCTGCAGGTGGCAATACATTTATTCCTGATGTCTCTGCCTGAGAGCCCCGGGCTCCGGGAGGAGGAGGAGGAGGAGGAGGAGGTTGCTCTCGAAGAAGGAATCCATGGGCAGGGAAGGGGGCAGAAGTGTTGGAACCCTGGTTACTGAGAATTTTAAACTTTCTGTGCTGACAGGCACAGACCCACAAGAGAACACTGCATTTGACCTGAGGCTGTGAAGAAGCTTTCCAAAATTGATTGATAGTGCTGAGATTACAGGTGTGTAGTTGGTTAGACGTGCGTGATATCACAGGGTGGAAAACTTAGAGTTTGGGGTTTTAGAATATGGTATATTATATTATATTATATTATATTATATTATATTATATTATATTATATTATATATATAAGGCAAGATAGAAATTTTAAAGCCGAAGCTACTCTTTTTTCTTCTCCTTCTTCTTCATCAGTTTAGTGTTATGTAATTAGATAAAAAACTCCATATTGCAATACACAAGTAGTTAATTATTCAGTTAAAAGTAAAAATAATGGTGTTGGAACCCTGGTTACTGAGAATTTTAAACTTTCTGTGCTGACAGGCACCGACCCCAAGAGAACACTGCATTGACCTGAGGCTGTGGAGAAGGCTTCCAAAACTAAATTACAGAACTGGGATTATAACTGTGGAGTTTGAATAGAAGTGTGCAATACCACATAGTAGAAAACTCAGGGTTTAAGCTTTTAGAATAGAGTAATATATACATATATAAAATATTATAGATATATTATATTATATTATATTATATTATATTATATTATATTATATTATATTATATTATATTATATTATATTATATTATATTATATTATATTATATTATATTATATTATATTATATTATATTATATTATATTATATTATATTATATATATAAGGCAAGATAGAAATTTTAAAGCCGAAGCTACTCTTTTTTCTTCTCCTTCTTCTTCATCAGTTTAGTGTTATGTAATTAGATAAAAAACTCCATATTGCAATACACAAGTAGTTAATTATTCAGTTAAAAGTGAAAATAATGTAAGTGTAATTTCTTAATTGGACAGTTTATCCTTAAAAAACTTGTAGAGAGAAAGATGGAGCTCCATTTAATTTGTTAGAGTGAAGTGCTGTAGAACTCATAATTTGTGGACCTGTAATATAGATAAAAACGGAAAAACATCTAAGTCCGAACAAGAAATACCCTCTAGCACATTTAATCCCAACCCTGACAAAAAAAACCCCAAAAAAAATCTCCACATCAAGGAGGAGATCAGGTGGGTTTCCTCTCAGTGGGAAAGGCTCCTTTCTCCACGTCACCCTCCCAGCCTGTCCCCAGCCCTGGAATTCGTGTGGTGCCAGGAGCTGAGTGGAGAAATCAGCTGGGAGATGGGCAAAATGCATCCTAAAAGTGGGGAAAAAAAATGAAATTAGGCATTTTAATTCCCCTTCCCTAACCCCATTGTTGTGCTGTTCCCCCAGGAGAAAGAATCCAGACTGGCAGCTCTCCCTCCTTCCTCAAGGCAGAGTAAAACTCAGATTAATTAATTGGGTGGTGATTTATAACATCCCTGAGTGTTTTAGAGAGCCTTCACAATGTCCACGCAGCAATCCCACTCCAGCTGGGCTTTCTCATACCTAAAGGCATCTCTGAGGGGATTTTCTGCTGGGGTTTTGCTGCTCAGCCCTGGGGCAGCATTTTTAATCCTGGGAGATGGAGGGGACAGCCTGGCACAACAGTCTGGGAATACTGGAGGTGAGAAAAATCTCTTTCCGTGTGGAGAAATGCTTTTGGAAATGGGGCAGCTCTGCCAGGAGGGCAGGAAAATGATCTGATTACACCCAGGAGCTCGGGCAGAGCAGGGATTTCACCTGGCTGAGCCACAAGGTTGTCTGGAGGAACAAAATGAGGCTGGGAAAGGCTCAGGCTCCATGCGTTCTTCACATCATCCCAGAGGGACTGGTGCTTTCTGCCTTTTTGTGTGGGCTCTGAATCTTTACTCTCTCCTCTGGAAAATGGCCCTAATTTGCTCTGCTGTGGGAACAGGATTATTATTAAATGGTGGAAGGGAGTGGGTGCTTTAAAATAATGTTGCAGAGCACTCGCTGTGCTCTCCTCAGGAACTCCAGCAACAGCTTGGTCAGCCCTGAGTGATGCCATTCGTAATTCCCCAGGTGGAGCATGCACAAGAGGGCCAAAAAGGCCCTTTCTGACAGGAGACAATGCCCTGTTTCACTGAAAAAACAAATGTTTGAAGCAAACTTGGTGAAGCAGTCCAGCTCTGGATGTGTCACAGCAACTGGAAATATTCATGAGAGTGTTCACTGCATGCTGGGACCTCTCCCTGCTTTCTTCACCTCACCCTGACGGTTTTTTTGAGGGTTTCCATCACCCCTGAGTGATGCCCTCATAGACTCACCTGGGTTGGAGGAGACCTTAAAGATCACCCAGTTCCACCCACACCTTCCACCATCCCAGGCTGCTCCCAGCCCTCTCCAGCCTGGCCTTGGACACTGCCAGGGATGCAGGGGCAGCCATAGCTCTGAGAAATCCATCCCAGCCCCTCATCACCCTCACAGGGAGGAATTCCTCCCCAGTATCCCATCTAACCCTATTCTCTGTGGGTCTGAAGCCATTCCCTTTGTCCAGTCACTCCTCACTCCTGCCCTGCATCCTTCTGAGCGTGAAACCTGCTCCTTAACGCCAAGATTTTAATCTGGGTTTGAAACCTGCTGTTTAAGACCAAGATTTCAATCAGGATCTGAAACCTGACACCAAGATTTTAATCAGGCTCTTGCTGTGGATGGGCAGGACACCTCAACAGCCTCCAGCCTTCCTTTGGGAGCTTCCAAACTGAAGAACAATCCGTGGGGTGAGCAGCTGGGGATGCTGGTTTCCTTGGAAGGTATTTCTGTGCTGACACCAGGAGGATGGAGGGGACAGACCCAGACCCAAAATGTAGGTGCTGCCTCTCCTCCCTGATCCCATCCTAGGGAGCAAAAGGGCAAATCCAGCAATACCTCTCTGGCTTATCAGTGACAGGACAAATTGATACCAGACTTTTATGAGGGTGGGGAAACGTCTCTCCATAAAAAGAATCTAAATTTACCATCGTGTTAACAATTCTGTAAGAGTTTTTGGCAACTCCTAATGGAAATTTCAGGAGCAGATGGAAATATTTGGAAACGTATAGAACACATGAGCCTGCAACATCCATTTTTATTTTCTCATTGGGAGTGTGGAGTGGTTTCAGGTTGCCTTTAAATTTTTTTTTCCTTTCTTTCTTCTGGATGCTAAGAAAAGCAAGAAGGGAAGCAGGAGATGATGGATATAGGCAGGAGGGGTTTTTTTTGGTGTTGCTCACTTGATTCCCCTGTGTGGTCTGTGACAGATTTGAGGGAATGGCACCAGCAGGAACAACCTGGTCCCAGCTTATCTGGGAGCTGGGCAGGAATGGAAGGGCATCTTTGAGGTCCAATTCACCTTTTCCAGGTTAATTTGAGGTGGATTGCCTGTATCCACCCCCCAGGCAGCACGTGAGGTTTAATTAATAGGTGTAAAACCAGCCTCAGTGTTCTCTGATGGACGATAATGTCATGGATTACCCCTGATGCCCAAGGACACAGCCTCCCTCAGAGAGGAAAATCCCTGGACATCACTGAAAAGGTAGATCAAATATTTCCAATCCCTGCTGCCCACAGGGCAAGAACAGCTTTTGCTTTTTAGGTGTTATAACCCATCCTAGAGCAGGGAGTTTGGTGCCGCAGGAGGGGAATGAATAACAGTAATAGACACATACAAAAGCTGAGGGAAAAAAGCTCCCAGTTGCCAAATTTCTGGACCTCTGCTGATCAGGAATAATCAGGAATGAAGGAGTTTTTCCACTTCTCTGGTGTCTGAGCAGCACAAGGGCCAATGCACGGCCTTCCCTGCTGCTCTGCTCTGGTGGGTCGGGGTTTTGTGTGGGGAGCTCATCTGGAACCCGAGGCGTTTCCCGAGGTGTTTACATTGTCCCGCTTCCACCGGAGCTCGGCGGCTCTTGGAACATCCATCCCTAAAGCCTTTAATTAGGAGAGACTTCTGGGGCTGGTGGTCGAGGCTTTTATTGTGCTTGGAAGGGGTCTGAGCAGAGGCCCCCGGGCCAGCAGCGGCTCTGACAGCGATCCCAGCGCCCCGGGATGGGGCTGGGGCAGGAAAGGGAGCAGCCCGAGCAAACGGAGCTGGGTGATGACGGAGGGGCTGCTCTCACAGCCACCGCAGCAGCCCACGGGGACAAGGAGCCCTCAGCCCCCAGCGCTGTCCTGCAGGGCTCCCCCTGCACCTCCTCGGAACCGCGGCCTTGCCTGGCACTGCTGTCACCCCCTGGGCCCTGCAGGGCAAATGTGCCGTTGTCCAGGTCATCCCTGATGCCTTAGGGTTCTGCCTTTTATATTTTTTCATCTGTTTGTAACTGAAGGCCTTTCAATAAATAAAACTGCTTTTTAGTCTCTGAATTTTGTCTGGCTTCTGTTTTTAGGTAGCTCAAAAAGGCACCATCCCTGCTGGCCCTGTGCTCCAGTTAAACGCTCAGCCCATCCCCTCTCTGCTTTCCCTGCTCAAACCCTTTTTCCGTAGCGGGATTAGCGCGTGGGGTTCGGGTTCAATTTTCCTGCCTGTTGGCTGTGAGACAGGAGCACGTCTGCCCAGACCTGCAGAAGTCGTTCAGGTCCTAAATCCTCTCGGCTGGGTCCCTTCCCAGAGGTTTCTGTGACACAGGAGCACGGGCTGGGGAGCGTGGCAGGCTCGTGCCCCTCCCAGCGCTGTGGGAAGGTGACACTGGTGTGGTCCTGTCACCTTTTCCTTGGCCCAGAGGATCCAGGATGTCATTTCTGCCTGGAAAAGGTGCCTTGTAAAACACCCAGGAAGCATTTGGAGTGATTAACCATGGGCTCTTCCTTCCTAATTTTGCTGTGATCCCATGCATGACAGGGAAGCTGTTGGGATAATTCCTTTTTTATTGACTAGTAGGGAATAATTGGGTTAGAATACCTGATAAATATTCAGAACACACTTGCAACTGCTCCGAGGCAGGTTGGAACCACATGCTCACACAACTTTACCAGATGCTGTGCACTTCTGTTTGTCCCAAATCATAAAAAAACCCAAACAAATTCCAAATTTTTGTATTTAAAACAGGCATCAGACATAAAACCTGAAAATAATAAGATTCTATGGGTTGAAAATAACATGCCCATGAAACCATCTGATGGCAAACATATTAAAAACTTCTGTTTTCTTTACAGGCCACTTTTTATCTCTGTAACACTTGATGTGAAACCACTTGAAGATAAATGTGAAACCAACCCAAATTCATTTTATTTGCAAGCGTGAGGCACCCAGGTAGGACATTAATAATAAAAATCAGTTGGGTTTTTAAAAATTAATCCTTTTTTAGTCAGCCAAGGAAGGGGTGTTATTCATAATGCAGGCAATCATCTTGCCTGGACCTGTGACTCAGGAGCTGGCAGTGACTCTTCTCTTCCTGCTGTCCTTCCTCTGAGCTGCTTCACCTTTCGGTCCAGACCTTCCTGGATGAGATTTTATCAGCCAAGACTGTTCCCATCCAGCTCTGAACATGGAGTGAGGCCTGGGGATGGCCAGAGTGGGGCTGGGGGAGCTTCCACCCTTGGGCATCATCACTAAGAAGATGCTGGGGGACTAAAGCACCTCTGAGCTAAAGGGGAGCCTTGGAGCTGAACCAGAGGGGACACAGATGCCAAAATGAGACCAAAAAGGGAGTTTTCTTACCCTGTGGCCCATGTGGGCTGGACCAGCTCTTGATCTCTGATCCCTCTGTCCTGTCTTTTATTAAATCCATTCCTAGAGCTGCATCAAGTCCCCCCAGTGCAGCTGTAGCTCTCCAGCCTTTTCCTCTCTCCACTTTGGTCTTCTCCTGTCAGCACAAGTACTCCAAGACAGAGGGGACAAGTGGTGTTGGAAAACAGACAAATGAGAAAAAAACCAACCCAAATCACAAATTTCCCCTTTCCTTCGATGTCTGGAAAACTCTGACCTGCTGGGGGGGTGGAGGGAGGTTAAACACCCTCCAGGTAGTAGGGTAAGATGAGCCTCCCCAGGCTGGGGAAAATGATGCTGGGTGCTGAGTGTTTGACAAAAAACTGGCTCGAGTTACACCAAATTGTTTCCTCATCATCAGTCAAAATTACCCTTTCCTTCCTCCTTCTCCTCCTCTCCCTCCTGAAATGCAAGAAGATGAAAAGAAGAAGGGAGGTGGACAAGAGGAGGGAATTGGGACAGCTCAGGAAGTTGGGTTGGGGGAGCTCTGACCACTCCAGTGCCTGCCCTGCTCATCCTGCAGGGGTGGGGGATTTGGGAAGAGCTGGGGCTGAAGCCTTGTTGAGGATTCACACCTGGCCTTTGCAGGGGGATTTTTCTTTTCCCTGCTCCAGTGGATTCCTGAGTGCTTCCCTCACAAAGCCCAGCTGGGGTGAAATGCAAAATTCAGCTTTGCCCCCCGTCCCTCATGCTGCAGGCTCTGCCCAGGGATCGCCATGGCTGCTGCTCATTCACGTCAAGATCTACAGGAATAACCATGGAAAATACTTGGCATGGCTCAGCACCCCACAGAACACAATTAAATATATCTCACTATTATGCTTTGTCTAAAATTATAGCCCCTAAATACCTCTCATGCCTCTCACAGCTGGTGGGTCTAAATTTAGGGGTTCCCTGGGAGTGGCGTGGTGGGATCACACACTCTTCTGGGAGGGGACACTCAGGTCAACCTGTGGCTACAACACTTTGCTTTCCCAAATCCCTCTGTGAACTTCCACAGCTGTTTGAAGGCTCCTCAACTGTGCAGGTGTTGCACAGCCACTGGCACTGCTGGGAATGGGGTTGTGGTTCCCACTCATCCCACCACTCACCCACCCATCCCACCACCCCTGGGCACAGCTCTGCCCCTGCCCAGCAGCCCCAGGGGAGGAAAGGGCTCTTTCAACTCCTCATTTCCCAGTGGGACTTTATTTTTCTTTCCACCACCTCCTGACCTTGGATGTGGAAATAACATCCAGAGAGCTGAGAAAGTTCTCAGCATCTTCTTTCCTTCCTGCAGACATCAAAAGGGGATTATGGGCTCCATCACAGATTACATCACGGCTGGTTTTGATCCTCTCAGCAGAAGAGACATAAATCTTCTTCCTCTTTCTTTCTCTGTTTGGGTGTCGATTCTTTCCTGTGTTCTGAAGTTTCTCAGGAGAAAATGTAAACGGGTTTCATAAGCTGATTTTCTGCCCACGGTGTTTTACCTTGGTGATTCTCATAATTGCTGCTGGGTGCAAAAAGGACTGACAGGGTTTGGAAAGGACCAGCGCAGGGTGCAGAAGGGACAGCAGGAGTTTTAACAGCCCTGATTCAATAAAACCCCAGCTGTGCTGCTGTGGTGGGGAGAAGCCTCCAACAGTTTGGTAATGCTGGTAATGCTGGTGTCAACTTTTCAGCATGGCCAGGCTCCCCAGGTAATCCCTGTCATGGACATCCCTCGCATTAACTTGGGAAGCCTCACTAACACTGGAAGTGCAGGGCAAAAAAACACTATTTCTGATTTTACTGCAAGGAGAGAGCTTGGGCACCCTGTTCCCACAGAGCTCCCAGTTTGGCTGTGGGGCTTCTTCCAAAATCTGCTGGGTGATGGAGCAGAAATGGGACCCTGGGATCTTCTCAGGTGAGGATCACCTGGCCAAGGACTGTTTAAAGTACCCAAAATCTTACACCTCTACCTGGGAGCTCCTTTCCCAGAGGGGTCTGCTCCTACCCCTGCCGGCCCCAGTTTCCTCGTTCAGGGCTTCCTTCCCATCCCTGATGGAAGTTGGAGGAGGGAGGAGAGTAAAAAAGGTGAATTACACAGACCAGGAGTGAACAGGGCCAGATCTGCAGCTGCTGCAGCATTTCTTGAGCTGCTCCTCGAGCAAGGGAGCATCGCCTGTGTCCCCAGCAGCTTCACCTCCCACGTCTCATCCTCTGTGTGAGTGACTCCTGCCTGGACTGGCTACATTGGGACAATACTGATGGGTTTGTGATGTCTTTTTAATCTGCTGGAGAAGCTACTAAATATATTCCACAAAGGAATTTCTCTTTTCCCCTGTGCGTGTCTGAGAACTCGCCCTGCAGGCAGCAAAGGGGTGTGGGCCTGGTCACCATCACCATCATCATCATCAAATCACAGAATCACTGGGTGGGAAAAGGTATTCAGATTATTGTGTCCAACCACTCACCCAGCACTGCCAGGGCCACATCTAAGCCCTGTCCCTCCGTGCCACATCCACACATTTCTCTAACCATCGAGGGATGGTGACCCCAGCACCGCCCTCCATCCGTGCCCAGAGCTGTCGTGCAGGCTCAGCTCGGCCTCCAGCCCAGGTGTCCAGGCAGAGAACACACAAACTGCACGCAGCAACCCCCTGGGGACACCTGGGAGCACGTCCCCTGTCACATCTCCCTGCCACAGCTCCGTGCCACAGCTCCCACCCCCGTGCAGAACACCCGGGAGGGGACACACAGCCTGGCACCACCCACGGCAGCCCTTCCCTGGGCTGCTTTCAACCTCTGCAACGCAGAAATTTCAGTGATTTACAGCCAGGAGCGCAGAAATTTCAGTGATTTACAGCAAGGAGCATGGAAAAGAAAAAAAAACCATGGGAATGGGGCGGGGGGGAGGGAAGGTCATTCCAGTTTCTTCCTGCTTGCAGCTTTCGGATACAGGATATGGCTGAATGGCAGCCTCCACGCTGCATTTATTTTTAAGCCACTGATAGCTTGTGGAGTGACCTCGCCGTGCAGCACCAACATCAGCCAAGGAGCTGTTTTTTTCCGGCCCTTCGACGTCAGATTGCTTCCTTTGACACCTCTGAGAGCCAAAAAATGGGAAGCATTCTCTTCCCAAGGTGACTTTATTTTTTCCCCCGTGATAGTGCTGCTGGGGCTCGCTCTCAGGTTCGGGGCTGTTGAGGTGTGGATGGCACTGCCCTGGGGACATGGCCCCTGGGGACAGCTGGAGGTCACTGCTTTAGGGCAGAGGTGCCTAAATTATCTGATCCTTAGGAAAAAAATTGCCTTGGCTGGAGCCAGAGTTGGGGCAACTTGACCTTCATTTAAAAGACTCTGGAATGCACTTGTGACTTTTTTTTTCACATTTTTTTCCCTTTTTATTTTTCCTTTTCAGGGCAGCTGGGGCTTTCCAGGATATCCCAGCTCCCATCTCCATAACCTGTTTACTGAATTCTTAGATTTAGTTTCCCAAGCTCATTCACAACTTAGTGCAAACAACTGAGCACTGCTCAAAGATCTGAACACCAGGAAAATGCTTAACCGCCATTTTTGAAAGCATTTTAAGCACAATCACACAGAAATAACACTAAAATCTCCCAGGGTTTATTTGTGACTCCTGCAAATTTCTTGCCTAATTTTGCCAGTTCCTAAACCACGGCTTTGCACTCGGTTCCTGATTACACCCCACATTATCAGTGTGGGAGATGTCTCTGTCCATTCCTCCACTGCAAACTGGAAGAGAGGATTTTATTTAAAAATAAAGATGGAATTGGTTCAGCTCCAGGTGCAGGTGCAGGTCCCAGTTGCAGCTTCTTTTTTTCAGAACCTCTGTGAGCAACCTGGTCTAGTAGGAGGTGCCCCTGCCCTGAAACAAGATCAGCTTTAAATCTCTTCCAACCCAAACCATTCCATGATGATTCCACACAAAATTTCTTGGAATTCAACAGGAAGACTGGCTGGGGGACACCATCATGTGGGTAAATGAAACTGCCCAGTGCTGCTCTGCACAGACCTCCAGGGCTGGAAAAAGGGGACACCCCCAGGCTGGGACGTGCTGGGTGCCCATCCCCAGCTCTGCTTTTTCTATGTCCTGCCTCCAGCACCTCAAAACCATGAAAATCTGCCTGACAGAGATCCTTCAAAGGCTCTTCTTCCTGCGTCACTCGCCAAGGAGAGGGCACTAGGGCTCAGATAGGGATTTGTGAGCTCAGAAATGTCAGGAGGAAGCGATGGACTCGGAGGAAATTCTTGCGACGGTCTCGGAGGAAGCGGGAGATGTGAAAATACACGATGTATTTTCCTCCCACAAGCTGTGTGCTCTGTTTTTATTATCATAAACCTGGGCCCAGAGGATGTCAGCTTGTTTATTTATTTGTTTAAATGAGGTTTCGCTCCTTGTTCAAACATTCCCATGTTGGCAGCTGCTGCTCTGCCAGGCCCTGTCCTCCCCTCCTGTAACCAGGAACGTGCTAGACCAGGCAGTGTCTCCAGCAAGTGGGAGGTGCTGAAGGTGGGGGAAATTTTTGGGTACCCCCCCCACGGTATCACTGGACACCCTTGGGATGGTGACACCACCATGTCCTCATGTGTGTCACCACAGCCTCCCTGAGCTCATGCCTCCTCTCCAAACTCTTGGAGTATAATCAGGAATATCCCGTTTTTTGGTCTGTCCCCCTGAGTCAGCATCTTCCTTCTTCTTCCTTGCCACCCCCACTGTGCAGAGCAGCTCCTGCAGGTGTGTGCTGGAGATGGGTGCCACCAGTGTCCTCTCTTCTGTCATTTTGAGGTGTTCTCTGGAAAATCCCACTGCACACCTGGATCTTGAGGGCTTTCCAAGGGCTGCGCAGGCAGTGTTGGATTTTGTGGTGGTGATGGCCCCTTCCACCTTGAGCTCCCCCAACACTTGGAGCTGTTGCCAGGGAGTCTGAAGGATTCCAGAGCCCCAAAAAACACCGTGCTCAACCCAGGTCCTGCTCTCCCCACTATGGAGGTGAGGGGGGCTTTGTTTATCACCTCACATTGGTCAGCCCAAGACCCTTGGTGGGGGTCTTCTCCCCTGGACAAGGGGCTTGTCGCCCTGGCTGATCCCGGCCTCTCCCACGGGGTCACTCTGGCAGGAAGCTGCTCTCGCCCCGGGGAGCCACGGGAGATGCACCTGGGAGGAGAAGCACTTTGCTGAAGGAAGAAAACAGGATCTCACATATAAACAACATCCTCAATGGCTCAGCAAGTGAGTCGCTCTTTCCAGAGCCTGTTTTCGAGCTGCTGTTGTGTCCCCCATGCCCCACCCAAGCTACAAAGTGGAATTAAACCAAGTAGGAACCACCAGAGCCCCCGACATGGGGCTGTCCCACTGCTTCTTCCAACCATCCATCCCTGGATGGACCCAGCGAGGGCAAGTGCTCCAGAGGTGGAGGGCAAGAATAACTCCTGCCTCCTTTCCAGGAGATGTTTGGGGCTGGAATGTACCTATAGGATGGGAACTCCACCTTCCAAGCTGTTCATCATTAATACAAAGCTTATTTGGGGCTGAAATAAGCACATTGGACAGAGCATCTCTTGGGACAAAGCGGGGCTTTCCCACAGACTCACTTGTGCTCCTTCCAGAGGATTCCTCACCAGGAAGAGAGTTTTTTTGGGATTTTGGACCATCCAGGTGGTAGAGTCTCCACATTTCTGGAATGCATTCTCCAATGTTCTGGACTCTTTGGTCATGTCAAGAGCAGAGCACCCCACAAAGACCTGAATTTTGACTAATTTAAAAAACAAAAGCAGACAACTTTTATTTTTTACCATTTATTCCTTCCTCCTCTCCACAAAGCTCAGATAACTGAGGACAGCATTCCCGTCAGCCAATATGTCCCAATCAAAGCTTCTTCCCTAAGGGATCCCACTGGACCAGCTGGGACATGGGACATCCCAAAGGGTTAAACTGCTGCCCAGCACAGGAAACCTGCAGGCAGAGCCAGATTCCCAGGGAGGAAACGTTCTGTTTGTGGTGGGAGAGAAGGTGAGCGCGGCGTTACCGCGACTCGCGAGCGGAGCAGAGGTCAGCGGCGTATCCTGCTGCAAACTTCCTGAGCAACCTCTGAGGAGAAAACAACAACCCCGGCATGGCATGGCATGGGATGGGACGTGGAGGGTTTGTTTTTCACTCTGATCACCTTGGACCTACTTTCTCACCCTGGCTGGTGGCTGCATGCTCTGTCCAGCTCCAGCTCCAGCTCCTCCTGTGGCCCCAGTGAGGGATCCTGGATTTTTTTTTAATGTTTCTCTGGTGTGACTGGTTGTGTTTTTATGCCCCGGATTGGAATAGAGAGGCAGAACTGGAGAGGAGGGAAGAAAATGAACCTCTTGGGCTCTTTGAGAGCTCAGGAGGAGCACAGCAGACCCACAACAGCTCAACAGAAGGAAAATCCACCAAAACTTCCTGTATTGTCATTTTTTTCCTTCTGAATCTCAGGACACGGAGCAGAAGGCTGAGGGATAATTCTGGGAATGCTTGGGGAAAACACCAGTGGGACTCAAAGTGCCTCCTTGCCTATTCCAGCCAGCAAAAGGGAGCAAAAGTTGGGACAAATGTCCTCAAAAAGAGAGCAAAAGTTTCTCTGCTGCTTCATCCATCCCTGATTTGCATTACAATGAAGGTTTTTACAGTTGGGTGCTATTGCAAAGATAAAACAAAAAACAAGGTAGAAAATGCCCAGTATTTTATGCCAAAAATGGTGTTTAGGTAGAAATGGCTCAGAAGTTTCAAAGCTGAAGTGTGATGTAAATATTCATATTTCAATATTCATAAGGTGTGAGAAATCATTTCGTTCAATCCAGTTTTTCTGTGTGCTTCTCTAGCAAGTATTTGGGAGAAAGAGGAGGCTCCTGGAGTTTGAAATTTTTTTTTTTTGAGGACATGGATCCAGCACTCACAGAGGACCAGCTCAGATCTCCCTTTGGTTGTCTGTGAGAGGAACATCTCTGGTGGGATTTTAGTGGTGGTTGAGATGCTGGGATGGGCAGTGACACTGCCAGGGCATGTCCTCCTGTCCCCAGAGCCAGGTCCTCCTGTCCCCTTCCTTTTTTCCACCTTCCCTGGGAGGCTGGGGAGGGCCTGAGGTTGCCCAGAGAAGCTGTGGCTGCCACAGGGAATGTGGACATTCCCTGGAATGTCCAAGGCCAGGTTGGGCAGGGCTTGGAGCAGCCTGGGACAGTGGAAGGTGCCTCTGCCCCTGGCAGGGTGGGTGGCACAAGATATTTTTTAAGGTTTCTTCCAGCCCAAACTGTTCCATGATTCTATGATTCCATAGATCATCCTGTGGATGATCTAAGATGGAAAGTCCAAGGATCCCAGGCCCAGCTGCTCTTGAAGAGGCTCCAAGAGACTTCCAGGCTTCCCAACACCCACTGACACCCCAGGGATGGCCAACTGCAGTGGACTGAACTGAATTGTAATTCCTTCTTTTCCCTTCCCTTGGGATCCAGCCACAAGACCTGTCCCTGGGCCACCACCACGAGGCTTCCAACCCAAGGGCTGGACAGGGACAAGCTCTGGGGGCCAGGGAGGGCAGCAGTGCCACCCCTGGAGCACCATTGATTTGTTTTGCTAAATTGGAATCTGATGATCCCGGGGGTGGTTACACAAGATGCCAATTAGGATGTGGTCGGCACTGTTGCACGGAAATGTTTTCCATTATATTTTGCTGTCAGCAAATGCTGGTGTGAAACCAGTCTGCAGCCCTCATGTGGCCACCATGAGGAGGTTGGGGAAAGCACTGGAGCCCCCCTCCAGGAGGATTTGTTATCCTAGTCACCCAGAGTGGGAGCAGCATCTTTCCTGTGGGCAGTGGGATGGACAATTTTGTGTTGGAAAGGACAATCCCACAGGTCTGGGGGCCCCACAGGACCCACCAAGGCTTTCCTGACGAGTGCCCCCAGCTCTTCTCATCTATGAATGCTGCTTGTTGCCTCTTCCAGGCGCATTTTCCACACTATTTCTGGGAGGATAAAGTGCTGACTCACAGGAAGCAACTTCCAGTCGTATTTTTCACACCATTTCTGTGAGGATAAAGTGCTGAGTCACAGGATCCAAGGAATCCTGAGCAGAAGAGCCGCAAGGGACTCCTGTTTGTTAAGATGTCTGGGATGCTTCCTATTAAATAATAACAAAATGCTGCAATAATAACTTGGCAGCTCTCCGCCTCCGCCAGGCTGATGCTCAGAGTGAGTTTGCCTTCCTAAAATTCCTTCAAGTGTCTCGACAAGTTGCAGGGGAGGAAGGAAGGACACTTCACTCCTGACTTTTCCCTGATGAAGTTCTTTTAGTGAGCCTTGAGAAGATGGGGAGGAGGAGAAATTCCTCTTTGAGCTGTGTTCCTGGCACTGTCCATGGTTGGTGCACAGTGGATCTGAGGATAAAGCAGGACGGGTCGTGGATCCTACAGATCTGGCAGGTGCAGATATGGGGTAGTGGTTTTTTTGACTTTGTGGGGAAGGATTAAAAACCCCCCTGTGTTTAAAAATCAAAAGGAAAACTGCTGTCAGCCTCTACTTTGCATCTCAATTTCCGGATCTCACTTAGAGATCAGCTATTTTAATTTATATATAATTATAAATCAGCTTTAATTTATACATAGTTTAATAAGCCTTGAATAAGTTTGCATAGGCATATCTTGTGGATGTTATTGTCTTTTCATTGTTAATTACAGAAATTTGCCTACTGGGTTTATCAGAGCAGCTCTCCTGGCCTGGGCGGCACCAGCTGTCCCTGCACACCAAGCTGGCTCTTCACAGCTCTCCACAGCTGGGAAATCTTCCCAAAATGCTACAATTTTCCGCCCTGAATTCAGGCTGCTGGAAATTGAACCAAATAAAAGACCAGATACATTGTGCTGACCCCAGAATGAGTTTTGTTTTGGTGTTTTTTTTAATGAGGAATGCCATACAGAGGGTTTGTTAACATGTTTTGCAGGAGTTACTGCTTCACTTTGGAAATCTGCTGAACAATCTGATCTGAAATTCCAGAATTTCAGTCCATATTTGCCACATATTCTGCATTTCTGCTTTCCCTCCATTTGCTCCTTAAATGTCAGGGATTCTCATGCTCCCTTTGAGGTCACCTATGTCAGTGGGACATGGATCTCCCCTCTAACAGGAAAATAGGAGAGGCTGCTTTGGCTCATCCCTGTGCAGTGAAGGCTCTAAAGATGTAAAAGAACATCTGGATGAACCTACAAATAATGGGAGGATCTGTAAACTATGGGAGAGGGCAAAACTGACCCTGGGTGCAGTGGGGAAGTTTTTTAACCATCAGAGCAAGAGGGACTGGAGGAACCTTCACCCAAAGAAGAGGAAAATCAACCAAATGTTAAAGGTGGAGCTGAATCCCTTTGGAAATGCAGTGGGATGGGGTGTAGGGGTGCTGTGCCCCTGTGCACGCCTGGCTTCACAGCTGGCCCAGAAATGGTTCTAAAACCAAAAAATAAACAAACACAATCATTTACACTGTCCTAAACTGGGCTGCAATATGGTAAAGGGCAATTTACCACTGATTTAATGTGATTAGGATTTTTTTTCCCCATGAGCTCATGCCTCTCTTTTTATATTATCTGGAGGATCAGTGTGGAGTCCTGAGTCAGGAAAAGAGCTCCCCTCAATCCATCCCCTTGCTTTGACTTCATACTGATCCATGCATGTGCTTAACATTAAGGTTTTGCTTCCAGGCTGTCCTGAATAATAGGCTCGAGTGTATTTTGAGAACTCATTTTTACTTTTTATTACAATAATAACTTCTGCAGTGACATGAATTCCAACAGGGAGCCCTGAGGAATAACATTCCCTTCCAAATGGTTTTCCTCTTTACACTGGAATTAGAGCACATATGAGCAGAGCAGCCCATTACAAGACAAAGCACTTTCCAGAAGGTGAATTTTTCTCAGCCTCACAGCAGTTCCTTTACAGTCAAAGATTAATTCTATTACCAAGTTCTGCTCCTGCAAATTGCAGTCAAATGGATCATTAATGAAGGAAATCAGGGACACTGCTAAGGAATTACTTGTGAAGGGTGCAGCTCTTGGTGGTGCTGACCTCCTGGAGCTTGGGTTGGCCTTTCTTCCCTTCTTTCCTTTTCAGATTTCCCGCTGGAATTCCATGAGATGATGTGTTTGCAAAGCTGTCCTGCTGCCATTCCGACAGGATATTGCACTGCTCCCAGAGCAGAACCACCACAGGCACTGAACCTGGGATTGTGCTGAGAGCCACTCCCAGGGGACCTGGAGATGTTTCACAATTCCCTCTGTGCCTAATGGGAATTTCCATCCAAGCCCTAAATAGCACAGACACTACAAACCCTGCCCACGAGCCTTGATGGGAGAGAGGAACAACCCCAGGCAAGGTCATAAAACCAAGGAAGGTGGAAAACAACTGGAACTCCAAGGAAAATGCTGGGGCAATGCCTCAGGCACGGTGGGGGAGGGGGTTGTTGGGGTGTCTGTGCAGGGCCAGGAGCTGGACTTGAGGGTCCACTCCAGCACAGGATATTCTGGGATCCTATGGAATGTAGATCCATCCTCTGTTACTCCTGGAGTTGGTTGTGGCGTGGGGTGAGTGGTGGCTCCCCTGTTGTGTGAGGAGGAGGAGAGAAGGACCTCAGCCAACCAGGATTGCTCCTCTTCCATCCCTTCAGCTCTGCACGTTCACATTCCTGAAAATTCCTCTTGATACATGGCAGCTTTTAGACCAAATTTGCTTTTTTTTTTTTTTTTTTTTGGTTTTGTTTTTTTGTTGGTATTTTTTTTAGAAAGATTCCTTTCAGTGTAATCTAAGAGGAAAAATCAAACATTTACTTTTAGGCTGATGTTTTATCTCCCAGTTCTCCGTGTTCTGACAACCTGAGCCACGTCTGCTCTGCAGGAAGGAGGTGATAAACTCAGCTTACTCACGCTCCCCTCTCAGTGTCTTCAGGGGAGAGCAATGATGACAAGATTTCCACTTAAAACCAAGCTGCAGAAAGCAAAACGAAATTCAGACTCAGCTCATTTTATCTGTGTTTAAAAAAGAAACAACAACCCCCAAAAAAGCCAGTTTAAAAAAAACCCAGCAATGGGAGAAATGAGCAATGTCTGCCAAATAAAATCAGTCACTCCTGCTCATATTAGTCAGGAGGAGAATAAACTTTTAGATGGGCACACAGTAAAAGAGCTCCCCAAGAGTAATTGGAAAACAATGAGTCAAGATTCCTGCTGGAGCTTGAACTGTGCTGTAATTTCCTTGGAAACAGCACCTTGCTACAGGTTGGTACCTGGTACCTGGAAATGGGGAGTTATTTAAACAAATTTCTTACTGCAATCTACACAAGAGATGGAGCTGATGCCTCAGGTTCAGCTTTTCTATGTTTCAGGTTCTGTGCTGCTTTAGTGTGTGGGTCTGAGTTTTCAAGACACCAGAGCAGTTGAGCTGGTTTGGGTGGGAGTGCAGTGCTTCGTGTCACTTCTCCTGGTTATGGGATCCCACCTGGGCACATGCTGCCCGAGGCCAAGCAGGAGATGCTGGGACCCACCTGAGGAGCCCATGGTGGTGCTGGAGAGCCTTTCCTGCCAAATTTTTCCTCTTTCCCCAAAATCAGGGAGACTTCTGGGCTGGAGAGAGCAGAGCAGTGACCTCTGGAGCATCTGTGAGCCCCCAGCAGTGCTGAGTGCTGGGGAGGAGGAGCAGTTTGTGGTGAGGAGCTCCCAGAATTCCCAAGGAATTTGTTCGTGCAAATTGTGCTTTGCAACACCAACTTCTGGGGAGATTTTCACGGTGATGGTTTCAGAGGGAGGCTGTCTTTGCAGAGGTTCTGCTAAATTTTCCCCAGGACTTTTTCTCTATTTGTTGTATTTCTCAGTATCTTCGGGATTTCTCCATATCTTTGGGATTTTATCCCACAAAACAAAGCCATGTTCTCAGCAGCTTCCCAACCCCCCTGAAAGATGCAATTGCATAAACTCAGGTCTAGATTCAACATTTAGCAAGGAAATTACATTTCCCAGCCCTTTGAACTCTCCTGGAGAGTTAAAAGGAGTTTAAGGAGTTACAGGGAGTTAGAGGCAGGCAGCACCTTCCAGTGCACCTCCCTGGCTCCTGCAGCATTCCCAGTGCACATTGGAGACCCCAAAGCCATCAGGACCCCATAATCACTGTTCCCAATCTCCATGTGGGATCTCAGCCCACCTCCAGTGCCTTTTCCAGATACCCACTTCCCATGGCAGCTGGGGACTCCAGAGGGCTCCCACATTGCTTTTCCCAGTGGGAATTCCCCTCCTTTTCACCTCAAACACCCCTTTTTGAGAGCCCAGGGATCTCCCCCCACCTCCTGCTTGTTGGTTTGTGTATTTTGGCAGGTGCCTGCAGCTTCTACAATGGAGAAGCTTTTGTGCCTCTCCAGACAAATTCTTTGTAGGTGCAACTCCAGCAAAACCTTTGAAGTGTTGGGCTGAGAGGTCACCCAAGGAATGTCCATGTTTGTCATCAGGAATTGGGGCCAAGTCCTACTCACCTCCCAAAATAATGCCTTTGAAGTCGGGAGAAACGCTTCACAGGCACAAGGGGAAATTTTGGGCACTGGAACATGAAGGTAAATTTGATATCATGACCTTTTATTCTTTTTCTTGTTAATTTATTGTCTCACTGAAGTTTTTCCTCCCTCCCCCCCCCCATCCCCCACCCCGTTTTGCCCAAATTTGACACCGATGTTGGTCAGGCAAAAAGTCAAACACCCAATAATCATTGGAAAACAGGTCCAGGAGAGTTCAAAGGGCTGGGAAATGTAATTTCCTTGCTAAATGTTGAATCTAGACCTGAGTTTATGCAACTGCATCTTTCGGGGGAGGGGGGCTGGGAAGGTGCTGACAACACAGCTTTGTTTTCTGGGATAAAATCCCAAAGATATGGAGAAATCCCGAAGATACTGAGAAATACAACAAATAGAGAAAAAGTCCTGGGGAAAATTTGGCAGAACCTCTGAAAAGACAGCACCAGATGCCCCCAAAGAGGAAATTACAACATGTGGCAGCTGTGGTTTTTTTGGTTAAGCAACTTTTTCTCAAAGTTCAAAGCATCTGGGGAAAGTAACTGCTAACAGGGTGAGACAGATTTATAGAGCCCACACATGGCAATATTTTGGTATGAAATTAGTGAAAAATGATTAAATCCCCGAGATGAAGAGATTAATTCCTCCGAGTTTGCATTCTTTGAAGAGCAATCATATTTTGACTTTGTCAGCTGGAAGAACTGAGTAATTTCTTGGATTAACTGATCACAAGAGTTGTAATCCATAATAAAAGTCCAGGCAAAGCTGCCAGGCTTTGTTTCTCAAAGGATTTGGGTAATGAGTTGATTTGGCATTAACAGAATGCATCCCAGACTGCAACCCCATGCCCTGGATCTAAAGGGGGGGATTCAGGAAGATGAGGCACTTAATCAAAGCCTTCAACATCTTTTTCTAATATGGGGGAAGTGATTGTTTATATGAGTTGCTGGATTGGCCAGTCTGGGAGAAAGGTTTTGTATAAATCTCTGGTGCATGGCATAAGCACTGCCTGGACTTAGGTAGCCAGGCTCCCATGTGATATAAATAGATTAAAACATACATAAACCCCTAGAAATGTCCTTTCTAGCCACAAAAAAAAAAAAAAAAAAAAAAAAAAAAAAAAAAAAAAAAAAAAAAAAAAGGGACAACTTGTAGCAATTCCCACTGCAGGTTTGTGTTTATTCTCTTTCTGTGGTTTTATGCGTTGTGTTTCAGTGAGAGCCAGAAGAGACCCTGACCATCTGCTGCCAGACTCAGGGCTTTAAATACTTTGTTTAGAGCTAATAAAGCCCTAAATTAAATTCCTAAATGAAGTTAAAGCTCCTGGAGCTCGGGGAGGCTGTAGGTACCTGCAGGGATGGCAGCACAAGGTGTTTCCCTGCCCGGTTCCCTGCCTTTGCAGCAGCTCCTGCTCCTCCAGTGCTGGCACATGCCACGAGCCAGATCAGGGAAATGATGCTCCTCAAAATTAAACCAAATGTTCTTTTGCTGCTGGGCTCTTTCTGAGCCAGCTCCATCCCCAGGCTGCTCCGTGGTGCAATCTCCTGGCACAGAGGAACCTGGCTCGGGGTGCTGGGAGCTGAGCAGAGGGCTCAGGACCAGCCCTGAGCACTCCAGAGTGTGAAATCATGGTCAGGAGAAGCTCCAGAGGTTTGGGGTTTACTGTCTTTCACCTCCCTCCATGTCTGCACCGAGTGCATGGGGTGACACTGTAACAGGAATTATTAAATCAATTTAAACCCTCCTGGATCCTTCTCCAATCCTCGTGGTCCAGCAGGGACCTCTCTGCACAGAACAGCCAGCTCATCACATGAACTTTCTTTCAGATCTTCCAGGAGGCTTTGTGTTTTCACCCCAAAACCTTTGGTGGGCCTGACCCACGCTCTCGGACTGAATCAACCCTTCTGCTGATGAGGCAGGGCAAGAAAACTGCAGGTACCCCAGAATGGGGAGGGAGCTGAATGTGCTTTTTAAGCCTTTTCTCCTTCTGACCTGCCTGTCTTGGTGTGTAGTGGCCATCCCTGGTGTGAAGTGGCCATCACTGGTGTGCAGTGGTCATCTCTGATGTGCAGTGACCACCCCTGGTCTTTAGTGACCACCCCTGGTGTGCAGTGGTCATCTCTGATGTGCAGTGACCACCCCTGGTCTTTAGTGACCATCCCTGGTGTGCAGTGGCCATCCCTGATCTTTAATGACCATCCCTGCAGTGCAGTGACCATCCCTGATCTTTAATGACCATCCCTGATCTTTACTGACCATCCCTGCAGTGCACTGACCATCCCTGCAGTGCAGTGACCATCCCTGCAGTGCAGTGGCCATCCCTGATCTTTACTGACCATCCCTGCAGTGCAGTGGCCATCCCTGCAGAGCAGTGGCCACCCTGGGGTCATCACACAGCAGTGCCCCGCACTCACCTGTGACCAGGGACACTCTGCTGCCCCATCCCAGGGGCACACAGGTGCTCCCACATGGAAATGGCACTTCCAGGAGGCAGGAGAGGCCGGAGGAAGCCGCAGTCACGCGAGCTGCCTGTGGTTTGAGGAGCAAGTGCCAACATCTCTCACTCTCACTGTCCCAGCATTGCTCCCAGGGCAACCTGATCTGCCTTTAATCTGCTCTGACCACAGGACAAATGGTTTGAATAAAACCCTGCCTGAGTCACTCCACTCTGGCTTTTGGGGGATGCACTGAGGAGCGATGGCTTGCTCTGCCTGAGTGACAAAATCAGTGGAAGAGAAACGTTTTTGTTGTGTGGTAACTAAGAAAAAAGAAAGAAAATAAAAGAAAAAGAGACATAGAGAAATTTGGGTGGGATGTTTGTGCGTGATGAAAGGAAAATTAAGAGAAAGAGAGAAGTGACTTTTCTTGGAAGAGCAGGTAAAAGTAGGAACAGAAAAACATCTGCCACAGGGGCGGTGAGGGCTCTGCTTTTGCAGCTGAGCTGTATTCTGAGAGCAGGTAAACATCCATGGGTTCACTGGGGTCCTTCCTCTGCCTGGGCAAGGAGAGGCAGGCCCTGAGCAGGGACAATATTCCAGGAAAGAGGAGAACCAAGAGAAATCTCCTGTGCTCTTGGTGGCAGAGCTGGCTGCAGTTTCCACTGGCACTTGGGTCACAGGGCACATGGAGCACTTTATGGAGTTCATGGATTGGGCACAGGGATCAGACCCAGCCCCTGCCCGGGCTTTGCTTTGCAATAAAAAGTGCTGGGAGCCCCTGCTCTGACTCTTCCCCATCACCACATCTCGTCCAGGCCTTGTTGTCACAAAAATCCCCCTCAGAGCTGCCCAGTCAGTCTTGGCTGGGGAGTCCAAGCGCTTCCATCTCATCCCCCTGAGCCTCGTGGGAATGTGGGAATCTGAGCTCCACTGAAGGCTCTGAAGGGATGAAATCCTGGCAGATTTCACACAGCACACAAGCCACAGAGCCCATGGGACAAGCTATGCCTTTTTCCCTCTTTCCTTTTTAATGAGAACACTTCTAATTATTTTTGAGGAGCTTTAGGTAATATCCAGCTCTCAGTGAGAATAACAAGAAATTCCCACTGATTTTTTGGGGGTGTAGGAGAGTTTTCATATCCAGCAATACTTCTGCAAGGAAGGATTTGCCATGTAGGGCATCCCTGCCTGTGTCTACACTTTGTAGAAATGATCTCCTGACCTTTGCTGGTCTGGCAGCTCGGGACATCCTCCCTGATTCCCTGCAAAAGCCATCAGGGTGTGGAGCTTGAGATCCCATCACCATTTTCTAGGACATGTGGCTGCACAGTATTTTTAGGGTCATTTCTATGTTGATTTTTATCAAAATGCTGTTCAGGACACATTCTTAATGCCCAGAGATCCACTGAAAATTTGGAATATTGGTGCCTTTGCAGCAAGCAGTGCAAGGAGAAGAATGTTCCCTTTGATGCTGATCAGTTGTGAACACGGCTGGGCCCTTTGGAGCTGATTCCATAACTTTTCCTTTAAAAGTCAGAAAAGCATTTTCCCAGCATTTCAGATGAGACACAGCATTTTGGTGGGAAAGAAAAAGACAAATGGGAAAAACATGTATTTTTTTCACTCTCTGAAAGAAGTCATAGCCACAAAAAATGGACAGTGTGTGCAGGATTGAAATGCTGAACTCCAACCCCACAACATTTGCAGCTCCAGTGTCAAGGAAGAGGCTCTCCCTGGTTTTTCATCTCTTTCCCATTTGTAGCCCACGTTTTTCAGACACGGGACACACTCATGGATTTGTCTTTTGTGGTGTTTTGGGGTCGTAAACAAAACAAAGTCAGCAAAGATCACAAGATTCCCCACGTACTTCCCTTGATTGTCTCTGGATTACGTTGTTGAAGGTGAGTCAGTGTTTATCGATATAAAAATATAAGAAACAATGCAGGATCAGAGCGCTGTGTTTTCCCATGTGTTCATTGTCCCGTCACTTGCTGTAAAATCCCTGTGATGGGGAATTAATGGGGGACACCTGGTTTTTTGGCAGAACCTGGCTTTTATTTTTAAATTCTAAGTATTTTTAAGCATTCTCTGAAAGTGGTTGCAAAGGCAGGAAAGCAAACCCTGCCCTTGCAGGTGGGAGAGGTGAGATGTTTGGGCAAAGGCAGTGCTGGTGTTGCAGATCCAGAAAATCCAGGCTGGCTGCAAGGAAGGACTGAACTGAGACTTCTTTTGTGTTTTATCTGCAACCCAGCAGTGTGAATTTGGGATACCCCTCCCCATGGGGTTGCTAAAGGGGGATACCAACGTTTCCTTACCCTATAAAACAGGAAATATCCCACCACGATGCTCAGTGCAGTTCTGAAGTGTTTCTTGTGTGTCTGCAGGACTTATTTTTTCCATCTCTTCTTTATTTCCTCACTCATTGACGGCTCCAGTAGCCCGAGACACTGAAATCTTGCAGCCAGATTTCTAATTTGAGAATCTCTTTGCTGTTACTACAAGACCAGCCGGGCTCTGAGCAACTCCCCTTTCCTCTGCTGCTCCTCAGAGCTGCTGGAAGCAGAAGTTCTGTTTTGCAAGATGTTTACACTCAGCAAACACACGGGGAAATGGTCATTTGCAAAGCAGCTTTGGCCAGAAAGCAGCAACAGCCACACCAGAGAATCCAAAAATAGCTGGAGGAGTGAGCAGAGTGAAGGAGAAGTGGTGAAGTCTCGAAATTTGTCACCCAGTGGGAAAAACAAACTCTCTGCCCACGTCTTGTTTTCCGCCTGGCAGACAGACAGACAGTCCCAGCTCCAAGGGGTGAATTGCAGGAGAATTGCAGAGCTAAAAGGTGACATTAACTCTGTTTTGGAGCAATTTAGCATCACGTGTAACCTGGGAATGCCATCAGCTCTGGGGAGTGAACAATCCACGAGGACAGAAAAGGCAAAGGGATGTGGGTGGGACCTGTCAGTTTTGGGTTCTTCCTTTAATTCCCAGTTACCTCCCAGCCCAAGGACTCGGGAGTGATCCCACCACTTCTTTGGCGGTGGTTTGTTTGGTTTTGTTGTTGTTTTGGCAGGCGGTGGAACTGTGAAAGCTGAACCCAGGCACAGCAGAAAGCACAAATTCCCCCTGCTCCTCACAGATGGATCCACCAGCCCTCCTCTCATTCCCATGTGTGCAAAACATGTTTATTCTCTTGTGAAAATTTAAAAAAGTTTCATAAAGGATAATAGGAGATAAGGATTATAGAGTAAAGGTTATTACAGCCAGGTGCATCTTGGCACTCAGCCAAGAGCACACATCTTCAGAGACACCCCTTAAATATTTCTTCTTTTACATCAGCCTGTTGCATATTCATAGATCTTACGAATAGTAAACTTTTTTATTAAAACTAGTTTATGTATTCTAGAAACTGTTTAGTATGGTTCTTCTTTGGGTCTGCTTTTTTAGAGTATGTGTATTTTTTGGTTGTGGTTTTCGTGGTTTTTTATTATCAGTTTTAGTTTTGGCCCACACTCTCTTCACATGGGGAGTGCTGATAGTTGGTGTATCTGTAGTAGGTGTTTTCTTCATATGTTTATTGGATGTTATCTCATCCAAGCAGGTATTTTAACACTTATATCAGCTATTTTACTATTATGTCTAAGCTTAATTAACAACAGAAATAAAATCTATATCTTTAGAACAAAGTTACTTTAACACCACATTGAGAGGAATGACAGATTTGTTTTTACAAACCAGCTGTGGATCTGCTGGTAGATAAAACCAGCATGGAGAGAAAAACAGTGGGAAGGATTCCACTGATTGATGAATGGAAAAGATATTTGCTTTTACAAATAAACTGTAGATTGGCTGATAAATGAATTTGGACATTGAAAGATGAAAGAAACAATGGGGAAAAACACTAAATTCCACAAGAATTAAAATGAAAAGGGAGGGTTATACATTAGAGGGGAATCTCTGGGATCAGGTGTTTTGGGAAGTCTGTACCTCTCAAGTACCTCAGCCAATAGGGAGAGAGGGAAATGTGGCTGGGAAATTGGGACAAAAAGGAGGCTGTGTTCTCCAAAAATTGGAGAGACCCCAGGGGAATGCCCCATGGCCTCTCCCTTTATTTGAATAAAGTAAAAGGATTCCTCTGTCTCCTTTTTGCACATAAACCTCTGATTTTTATGAATTAATTTTCCCGATAACACATGTAAAATGTATTTTAATATTTGCAAAAAGTCAGTATTATAATATGCATTTATAACACCGTGGAAGTGTTTCTATGGAGGGCATCCAAATTTATGACAAATTCCTCTCATTTCCCACCAAACAGAGATCCTCTCCAGGGATGTGGGGTCTGGGGATGAGCAGCTTCCATCAGGTCTGTGCTGCAGGCCTGGAGTTAGGGGTGTAAATTACAACCTGAGGTGGCAGAAAGGCTCCTCTGGAGAGGGCCTTCAACCACAGTTCCCACTGGATCCAATGTGTCAGGAAAAGTAATCCACAAACACCAGAGGTTTATGTCCAAAAAGGAGACAGAGGAGTCCTGTAACTTTATTCAAATAAAGGGAGAGGCCATAGAGCATAGTCTGGGAATTTTTGGAGGACATAGCCTCCTGTTTATCCCAATTTCCCAGCTGCATTTCCCTCTCTCTTTCCCCATTGTCTGAGATACTTGAGAGGTTCAGACTTCCCAAAACATCTGATATGAAGACTTCACTCTAATGTACAACCCTCCCTTTTAAATTTTAATTCTTATGGAATTTAGGGTTTTTCCCCATTGTTTCTTTCATCTCTCAATATCCCATTTCATTTATCAGCAAACCTACAGTTTATTTGTAAAAGCAAATATCTTTTTCCATTCATCGATCAGTGGAATCCTTCCCACTGTTTCTTTTCTCTCTCCATGCTGGTTTTATCTACCAGCAGACCCACAGCTGGTTTGTAAAGACAAATCTGTCATTCCTCTCAAATGCAAGAGGGTCTGATGATGAAGATGGTGATGATGATGATGACCACGGGTACGAGGTGAGGAGCAGGTTTGTCTCACCTCAGAGGAACCTCATGAGATATTTGGGGTTCTTGGCATCATGCAGGACTGGGGGGTCCTGCTGGAGCCTCCAGGCTTGGAAAACAAGAGGCACCTCTTGGTGGAAACATTTTTTTTTTCAGATTAATCCCCACAAATGAGGGAACACCAAAAAAATCCCCATTTCTTGCTATTATTTTAGCCAGCCTGCCAGGTATGGGGTGTCCTCAGAGCTGTATTTTCCACACCTGGGTAATTAGTTTCACTTTTTCATGCACAGAGATGTCCTGAGTGCAGAAATTCCGGTGCAACTTTGACATCTGATGAGGGTGCCATGCAGAACATGACAGCACCAGAATTCATCAGCACCACGTCCCACCTGACACAGCAACGAGCTGATTTTTTGTAGAATTATCCTCAGCTTTAAAAAAAGCAGAAAATATGGGCCACAGCAGCAGAATAATCTCAAAACAGGATGTTCTTAAAGTTTCCATTGAAGATCAGCTGCTTTTTAATTAGTCACCAGAGGGACAGAGAAGAAAGTTGCTAATTATGAAAGCATCATAAAAATGCAAACACTGTGGCCCAGTTTTATGATGGCAACACCTTTCTGTGGATGCAAGAGTGAGCCTGGATTGGCTAATGAATGGAAAAATCTTGGGATTTTTCTTGAACAGCTCACCAAGAGGCATCTGCAGTTATAAAATCAACCATTTCCTTTGGAAAAAGAATGGAAATATTTGACAAAAATACCATCAAGATCGGTTGTTTGGGCTGGTTTGTTTTGTTTTGTTTTTTTTTAAAATATATCCCAGGAATAATCAAAATGTGCAGTTTTTTGAAAGAGAAATCCTAAATCAAGACGGCTTTATTGAAAACCGTTGGTAATTTCAGCATTTTATGATGCCTGAAATCTTCTTTCCAGCTGCTTTTGTTTGCTGGTTCTGCCTTTTAAAAGGATTCTGTGATTCTATGGGTGATTAAGGCAGATAATGAGCTCCACTCAAGTTTGAGCTCCGGGAAATAAGAAGAGGAGCACGGAAGGTGCCTGAGGCGTTGCAGACCAACGATTTAAGCTGGTTTCTCATTTAGATTTCTTGAATTTTGGAAATCCAGGCTGACCTCCCTCAGGCCTGACTTTTCAGAAATGCTCTTGGAAAATGAAGGTGCTCAGGACTCCTTTAAACAAATTAAAATTATGTCTTGCTGGGCACAAAATTCAAATTGTAATTCCCCATTATTTACCAACCCGAATGAACTGATGATTTAATG
Organism: Pyrgilauda ruficollis; assembly: GCF_017590135.1. Classification (NCBI taxonomy): domain Eukaryota; kingdom Metazoa; phylum Chordata; class Aves; order Passeriformes; family Passeridae; genus Pyrgilauda; species Pyrgilauda ruficollis. Next base: position 1,865,096 of record NW_024529044.1, on the reverse strand, counting down.
TCTTCCTGATGAAGTGTTTGAAACTACTGTGCTTTTTTGTTTGTTTGTTTTGTAATTTTGAGGGAAAATACATTAAAATAATCGAGAAAGAAGAAAAAACCCTGCTGTTGAAACATGTTTTTCTTTTCTTGTGAAAGCTATGTGGGGGTTGACACCTATTTATGGAATCATTTAAAGAAATGTGGAATGTGGCAAACCCTCCTCAACCCAACTACACAGAGGTGGCAGCTCTGTGGCAGCTCTTGAGGCCACAGCTGAACAAATCAGCCCAAAATAACAATTCCCAAATGTTTCCCTCTCAGGATTCAGTCCCATTGAGGCGACAAGGCTGCAAGAGAGGAGACGACAGAAGGGTGCTGCAAAGGCAACCCCAGACTCCGAGGTGATGGAGGCAATCCCAAATCAAAGGGATTCCCCAGAGGTCTGGGGTGGCTTTCAACATGTGGAGGTGTTCAGGGATGAGGGGCTGAGGGATGGGATGTGGGGTTAATGGATGGGATTTGGGGCACAGGGATGACATGTGGGGTTAATGGATGGGATTTGGGGATGAGGGATGGGATGTGAAGCTCAGGGATGAGATGTGGGGCACAGGATGGGATGTGGGGCACAGGATGAACCCTCAGCAGGGGCTCAGGGGGGATGAGCTGTGTGTTTGGGGTGCAGGGGCTCGGCCTGAGCACGACTCTGCCAAAAACAAGAAGGAATTTCATCAACTGCCCCGGAGTTATGGAAACTCTCCCTGCAGAGGGATCCAGGGAGCAGCAGCATTCCTGGGGAGCCCATCAGTGTCCCATAGAGAGACAGATCCCTGAAGGTGCTCAGCACTCCTTGAAGCAAACTGAAATTATGTCTTCTTGGGCACAAAACTCAAAATTGCAATTCCCGTGAGTTATCCATGAGAGGAATGACAGATTTGTCTTTACAAACCAGCTGTGGATCTGCTGGTAGATAAAACCAGCACGGAGAGAGAAAAGAAACAGTGGGAAGGATTCCACTGATTGATGAATGGAAAAAGATATTTGCCTTTACAAACTGTAGGTCTGCTGATAAATGAAATGGGATATTGAAAGATGAAAGAAACAATGGGGAAAGCCCTAAATTCCATAAGAATTAAAAATGAAAAGGGAGGGTTATACATTAGAGGGGAATCTCTGAGATCAGGTGTTTTAGGAAGTCTGAACCTCTCAAGTACCTCACTCAGTGGGAAAAGAGAGACGGAAATGTGGCTGGGAAATTGGGATAAAAAGGAGGCTGTGTCCTCCAAAAATTCCCAGACTATGCCCTATGGCCTCTCCCTTTATTTGAATAAAGTTACAGGACTCCTCTGTCTCCTTTTTGGATATAAACCTCTGGTGTTTGTGGATTACTTTTCCTGACATCTACATCCACACAGCTCCATCTGAGGGGAGAGAGCTTTGCACTGGGAGAATTCCACGGGGAAAGAACCAACCCAGCTGGAAGCTTCACTGGGAGGTTTCCAGTCTGAGGCCAAAGCTCGCTCCTGCCAGCGTGGGAGAAGCCTCAGATTCACAGCTGATTGCATTTCCCAGGAAATAAACCAGGGATTCTGGGCAGGGCTGCAGAGAAGGTGCCTGGAGCTCATCCCACGCAGCTCCACAGCTCCGAGGTGCTCCAGCCGGGTGCCAAAGCACCCCTTGAAAACTGGATTTATCAGGAAAATCGGATTTTTGTTTGTGCTCCTCAAAGCCAAATGGGGGAATCTGGGGTCTTTCCCTCCCTGTGTTCCTGCCTCACTGAGACTTAAACCAAAGGGCAGGGAGGCCACGGCAGAGCGAGCGAGGCCCCTCATTTGCGAGGGGCTGTTAAGGTTTTATCGGATTACAATAAAGGCTGTGGTTTGATTCCCGGCACTGCTGGCAGGGCTGGGAACTACAACCACAGATTGCAGCAAAAAGCTTCCAAATTCCCATTCTCCAGCCAGGCACGGGCAGGACCTGCAGGCTCCAGGTCTCTGTTGGCATTGCTGAGCAGGTGAGGATCTGGCTTGGGGCTGCTCAGACATTTTCAGCTGGGAGGGGGCAGCAGGAGCAAGGTCACCCCCCATTATCAATTTAATTATTCAGCAAGGGTTTAAAAATAAGCTGCCTTCATCATTATGCCTTCAGACCATAACTTTTCAGCTCAAGAACTTCTTTCCTTCCTCCCAGACTCCTCCCAGCAGCCGTCATGACAGGAGAAGCAAAGCAAATTACGGCAAATAAATTTTCCTCTTCCATGGAAAAACCTTGTTGGGTTTGTTTTTGTTTTTTTTTTTTTTTTTTCAGGCTTAAATTTCATTTGGGAAATAATTTTATTAATATAACACCTTTCAGCCCAGGGAGCGCTGGCATTTTGTTTGCCAGAGGGAGCAGGTCCAAAGGAGGCATTTAACCCTTTAAATAAACAGCAGTGAGAAGCCAAAGGGAATGAAATTAAATATTTTATTCTTCCCTGTGAGGGTGGTGAGGCCCTGGCACAGAGAAGCTGTGGCTGCCCCACCCCTGGAAGTGTCCAAGGCCAGGTTGGATGCAGCTTGGAGCAACCTGGGATAGTGGAAAGTGATGGAATGAGATGAATTTTGAGGTATCTTCCAACCCAAACCATTCCATGATTCTATTAATGCTCTTGAAAAGCTGTTGTAATTGTAATGTGTCTCCTTGGGAGGGAATTCCCTTATCCCTGAGCTGTGTCACAAATGCCTGACAGGCTGGTGAAGGATCCCATCCATGATGGGGCTGTGGACAAGTGCACAAACTTTGTTTATTCCTTCATTTGTCATCGTTGCCTGTAAGTCTGAAGGAATCTGGTGGGAAAAGGAAGCCAAGCAAACGTGCCACTCTCCATCAATTTACCCTTCATAAAACAGCACCTGGAGCTTTGAACCCGAGCTGGGAGTCTGATAAAAATGATCTGGTGGGTCCTTCAGCAGGACTGTGAAAGATGAGGCCGGGTTCTCCCTGCTGAGTCCTTCAAGGCCAACGCAGCCTCCAGCCTTTGTTGCAAACCAGACTCTGTGCAAAGCTCCAAAATCACGTTTTTCCACAGAAACACTCCAGAAAATGTTTTCTGCAGATAAAACAATTTATTTTCATTATGGCTCTCGAACTTTTCCTTCTATAATACAATATAATGTATTTATTATAAAAAAATACAACGAAACCAAAAAATTCAAAACAAAATCCATCCTGAACAGGAAACTCTAAACATTTTGTTCTGAAATAGTCAAAACAGAATATTTTGACATTGTCAGAATTTTTTCCCTCAGGTTCTCTTCCAAAACAAAATTCCAGAGGAAAAAAAAAAAAACCCCAACATTAAATTATATTTAACTTCCACCTCAGCCTTGCAGATTTCAACAGAATAGTGGATTTTTTAGCAGGAACTTTTACAGTCAGCACTTCCACAAAACCATGCAGAACAAATGACCAGGTATTTTTGTTTGATGGGTGCTTTTATGGCTTTGTATGTAAATAAATTGGATAGTAATTAATCAGATTAGAAACCTTGCTAAAGTCAGTTTGCATTTTAATTCAGCTCCTGCTGAAGCAGGAAAATAGATGCAGTGGGTGATCAGATTAATATTAATGAGCATAATTACCTCTCTGCTCTAAGGATGGCATCCTGGTAATGGTAATATCCTTGTTAACCAAGGAAGGACATGGACTGATTTACACCTGTGTGGGGATGCAATGGAATTTACAGAAAATTAATTAAATGCTGATGTTGAATTCCAACGTGAAAATGTCCATGTATATTTTTATTTTTTCCTCAACAAGAAGTGATCCTTGAGGCGCTGTTCAGCACCTGAAGGTGGCCCTGAAAGGACCTGCAAAGTCTGCAAAGCTTTTCCAGGAATGGCTCCGTGAGCTGTCTCCTATTATTGCACATTTGGGTTGGAAACGGAGCTTTGCCAGAGGCAGGCTCACAATATTGCACAAAATTCCACCCAATGAGTGGCAGGCTATAAGAAAAACAATATTGATGTATTTTCCCCCTGATTTGTGGTTTCTTTTGTCCACAGAGTGTTTTTTGTCTCGTAATGACGTCAAAGCAAAAATTCTCTTGCAAAATGACAACTGGAAAATAACCCTGAGAAGATATTGGATTTCCTACCTAGTAATTAACTAACTCGGCCTTAATGGAACCTATTATATATTTTACCAAGCCTACAGAAGATTAGTAAAACAAAAGTATTATTTTCCTTTGTATTGATTGCAGTGCTCGAGGCAGAGGCAGATTAAGACTTCACAAGGAAGTGTTTTGTGCTCCTAAAGTATCCCTAAACTCCAACATCATCCTCATGGGAGGTGACAAGGACCACACGTGTGCCATAGACAGGGGATGCCCCAGGGCGGGGACAATGATGATGACTCAGTTCGGTGACAGGCATCACATCCTTCACAACAGAAATTCACTTTTTTTCTAGGAGAAATAGTCCTGTATTTCCCAACTCTGTCCACTGTCTGTGGACAGACCCTTGGCTGTTTTTGCCATTTCATGCTTCCCAAAAACAGGCAAAGAGAAAAGCACTCCCAGCAGTGGTCAGCAGGAGTTGGGACCTGCTGCATCCCTGGATTCCAAAGGAGATCCTGAGGTAGGGATGCCATGGGAAGACACACACCTTTAGGATAATGTGACCCAAAGAGATGCTCTCCCACATTTTCTTGTACTTTTACATTAATAACACCAGTTACCCCAGTCATTATGCTAATAACCCCCGTTAGATCATCTCTTTTCTCCTCCCCAGTTCTGGAAAGTTCCCCACTCCTGCTTTCCCCATTACTCTGCATTCCCTACCTCTAGGGACTGTAAGACCTGGACAGGATTATTTGCAGACACTTTTCTGCTGATAGCTGCTCCCCTGGATCCCAGGTGGTTGTTACTCTATAACCCCACCTCTGCTCCCTTTACCCATTGGCCTCAGACCAGATGCTCCACCTCCCTTGTCCCATATAAACCCATGTAACCCTCCTGTGTCACTGCTTCTTTGTCCCTGCACTCCTCAGTGTGTGGGGGCAATAAACTACAGCTGGAACTCCATGCCAAGAACCTCTCCTGCTCTTTTTTCCATCAACCAACACTCACCATCGGCAGGGTGTACCCTGAGCTATCCATCCCTTTCCAGAGTAAGATGCTCTCAGGAAGGTGGTGGCTTTGGCAGCTCCTGCCAAAGGGACCTTGGACAAGCCCTTTCCCCACATGTGAGAATGGAGCTGTGGCCACCAGAGCTCAGGAAATGGTTCAGGTCACTCTATTGGTTTCTCTGGGTGTGGATTGAAGGCACTTGAGACAATAGCTCCTGTTCAGACTCAGGTGTTTATTATTTCTCATCAGTAAAACAGTCTCACAACCATGAGTTTGGCAGCTTTTCATTAGAAGGCACAAAGTGGCCAACAATCTCTTGTTACAAGGTCTTTTAAGACTAAACTATCCAATTAAGAACTGACACCTAGATTATTTTCCCTTTTAACCCAATAACTGATCCCAAAGAGCCCCAATGTGGACTTTTCTGCCCAATTACAAAATGCCACCCAAACCCAAGAAGAAGAAGGAAGAAGAAGCATGAAGGAGAAACCCAGGACAACACCCTGTGCCCTCCATCTTGCTTCTACCCACAACATACTAAAAACCCCAAAACCTAAATTTCTCACCAAGTGATGCACCTACACTGCTCTCTATAATCTATTTCACTTTTGTGGGTTCTGGTCTGTCTTGAAGTCCAGGAAACTTTCTCCATGAATGAGGGTCAAAGTCAGAGCTCCCAGGGGGTCAGGGCACTCCAGAGCAGGCAGAGAAATATTCCCAGTGCTCTGGGTTTCCATATCACTCTACCCTACAAGATGACTTGTAGGATTCCTTTCAGCCCATTCCATGATTCCATGATGAAAAACAGTATCAGCGAGCATTCCATCTGGAAAAGGGAGGGCTCCTCTCCATGAGTGTTGAGTGACAACTTCAAACCTGTTTCTTTCCAGCCAACCTGGGGGAGGTGCACCCAGATCTCGAGGGAGAGGAAATATGAAGTGTTTCCTCATCCAACCTGGCTCTATCTCTATAGCAGGCAGGCCCCTCTCCCTCTCTATAATAATTTCCTATTGTGTAGAATCAAACTTTATCTTCAATTCTTTTCCTCCATTCTAAGAATAACAAGAAGATGTTGGGAGTGTGGCTTCCCATGTGATTCATTTACTAAACGCTGTTGATTGGGACTTCACACTAAAGGCAGGCAGCAATTTGGCTTTTTTTTGTCAGAGATAACAGTTCTTTTGCATGGGGATGAACTCATTATGGGCTGCAGGACAGGGACACGATTATTTGCAGACACTTTTCTGCTGATAGCCATGAAGAGATGAGGCAAAGTAATGGGTTGGGGTAGAACTCATTAAATGTGGAGTCAGAACAATGGGCTCTCCCAAACCTTTAACTCCTTAGATTCATCTGGATCTTTCCATCTTCACATCCTCCAGCCACTGGAGACTAAAACAACAATGGGCTGAGGGCGGCAAGAAAAGCCAGGCAATTATTTCACTTTGTTAGGAATTTAATGAAATTCTCCCCATCTGAGGCAGATAACAGCACCAGGAGTAAATTGGGTCTCTGAGGCTCTGACGTGAGAGACCAAAATGGGAGAAGATCAGTGAGTAACTGCCCCGCTCTGGGGGCTGGCACTGGCTTCAGGAGGAGCCCTAAATTCAAACACTGACACGCCTTGAAGGGTCTATCAACATCTCCCTACAGGTGCTTGGGGTGCCCACAATTCAGCACCTAAACACAGATTTACTTAGGCAATTGTCTGAGCCGTACAGCTGGTGCAGGTTCTTTTAATGTCTCCTGGATTGCTTTACATGTCTGACAGGCCTTGTTTTTTTCTATTGGCCCTGCAAGTGTAAAAAGGCTGCTGCAATAGCAAATTCTTTCTCTTCTGAGGTTTACTTTATCACTTTGTTTCATTACTGCCCATCATTTCTTATAGGGTCTTTATTCAGAAGATGAAAGTAGAAGGGTGTGGGAAGGGAGGGGAAAGAAAGGGAAAAAACCTTTTCTAGGAAAAAAGAGCAAATAATTAATTGAACTCCATGGGTTTTATTATTTATGCACCATACTTGGAAATACTAACATGAGCTGAGAAGAGACAGAAATTAAAATAGAGATGTCTCTGCTGTCAAGGGGAAAAATCCCTCAGCACCTCATTTCTTTCCCACCTCTGCCATGCCTTAGGGAGGAGGATGCCCAGAAGAGCAGAGCCAGATTAGCAGATGCAGGCTGAGGACATGGTGGCATTGGCTGCGCCCCTGCTGTCACTTCTGCTGCAGGGCAGGGATGGTGTGGCACAGGTGGCAGTGGCTGAAATGGGCACAACTCCACCCAGCTCATCCTTGCACAGTGGGAGCTGAAAATACCAATTTTGCCTTTCAAGAGCTTTTTCCTGGTGTAACTCTCCAATTCTCTCTCGTGCCAAACATTACAAGAGCCATTAACAATTGAGATTTCTGTCAGAGCAGAGTTTCAGGTACCCTTTCCTGGGACACATCCCCTGAGTTCCCACATTCTCACATTTCCAGGTGCCAGAGCTCCTTTTGCCCAGGCTACCTTGCACCTCGGATTTTGCCAAATCTGAAGCTACCCTGGACAAAGCAGCCAGTCCAGCCCTGAGACCCAGGGAAACACCTCCAACTTCTTTTATCAATTCAATCACAGTGCTGACCATAGCAAGTTTCCAAGGGTTTTTACACTCCTGTCTGAGCCTGACCTTTTTTTTTTTTCTTTTCTTTCTTTTCTCCCTGCAGTTAATAAGAATTGTTCCTTAATAACTTAGCTGAGGTCCCATGGACAGAAGAAATTTGGCCCCCCTGCAATTGCAGCCTGTACTTACCTGCACTCAGAGGTTACTCAGGGGGTCTCTACTGAGGGAAGGGAAGATGATGAAGACCTGAAAACCTTGACTGTTCAGTGAACTGCTGTGTCCTTTATAGAGAATAAAATTCACAATTTCACTGTTTTGGGATCCTCTCCATTTTCTGTCTTTACTTGTTGAAATTCAACCTGAACCCACCAGTGGGAACACTGCCACTCAGGCAGAGACCTCAAAGAGGACACACTTGGAGGTGTTTGAGGGATGGCTTTGGCCTGGGAATAACACTGACTCTTCTGGGATCAAGGACAAGCAGGGGTGATGATGCCCCAAGCTGCAGGTTGCACACACACAGCCCAGCAAAGAGGGGGATTTTTTTTTCTCTCTGTTGTTTCTTGCAGGTGAATTCCTCAGCCATCTGCAGAGAATTTTCCCTTCATGGCCAGGAGCACGTGGCCCAAGGCTTGGTGGGGGTGTGGGTTTAACTCCCCCCTTCCTCCCCCAGGCTGAACAAAACGTTTGATTGAGAGATCAACTCTGGGCTTTGCAAGAAAAGCAATTTTGGGGTGTGTGTGTGTGTGTTTCTCTTTTCTTTCCATCATACTAATGAAATTTGCAGACATGGAGAGGAAACTGAGAGTTATTTATAGGAGTGAGAGGAATGTGAGGCCTAATTGTGCTTAGTCTATTGCTAAGTATGTAATCTGTTTGCTATTACTCTTCCCAGTCCTGCACACAGGTCCTGGGGGGGTTAAGTGGAACACAGACATCTGATGAAGAGAAAGTATCAGGTGGAAATGTTTGCAAGCTTTAAGAACAAGTGAGACAAGGAGGCAGAGGCATTTTTAGGGTTAATCGAGTTGGGAAATTAGGATTTGTTAAAATGTTTATTTTCCTAGTTACTTTTTCCCAGTTTCAAGGTTTCTGTGTCCTTGTCCATGATGTGCTGGGGGTGCGTGCACAGGGTGAGGGTTTAGGAGCTGTGGCTTTGCCCTCCCCTCCTTTGCCTACCTCACAATCACCCCAGCTCTGAAAGGCTGCTGATAAAGGGCTGAAATGTTCTATAGAAACAGAACTGGTGAATCCTTGCACTTTTCCACATTGTTTTACACAGAGACCTCTCCAGCTGGCCCCTAACCCCAGAGCAGCCCTGCTGCATCCTTCCCACTGCATCAGGAGCCACTCTGCTGCCCACAGCCCCCTCTGTGAGCCCTTTGCTGTCCCACATGTGTGAAATGATACTCACTTCTAAAAATTGAAAAGTTTTATCAAAATAATACAACAGAAGACTGAATAGAGAAGTGCTGGGAGCAGAGGATTTTTCCCACCATGTGCTCATCCACACAATGGAGGTTTCACCTTTTAACCCTTTAGCCACCCCCAAAATTTTGTCAATTGACTCCTCCTTCACTGTCCACTGGTGGAGATCACTTTGATTGGAGGTCAGCTGTTGCCCCTCCCAAAAGTCCCAAACCCAGGCCACCCCATAATAACAACACAAGGTGGGGGGGAGGTGGTGTAGGGGTAAAACACAACTATAAATCTATAAAACTTCTCTTAATAAATACATAATATTTGCCTTTTAATTGTGAGAGTCAACCATGGCATTACTCATCTGTCACACCGACATGGGGGACAAATGGGACCAGGGCCAGGGGCACAGGGACCCCTCTGTGGGGCAGCCCCAGGGTAAAGCTGAGCCTAGAGCTGGCCTGAGCATGGGGGCCTGAGCTGCTGAGCTTATTCCTCATAGAAAAAGAGGAAAACTCAGACATGCAACCTGATACAGCTGCTAATATCTGCCAGGCAGGAGTGGAGCACTCCACAGCTTGGGACTGAGCTGCTTTCTGCTGCTTATCACCATCCACTCGTGCTGGAATATTCCATTCCTACAGGTTTGGAGAGGCTCTGAAGGATCCTGTCACCTCCCCTGGGTCAAGGTTCCTCATCTTTCCAGACAAACACTTTTCCCAGGATGTTTTGGCAGATGCCATGGTGACTCACCCTTGTCACTCCTCTTCGCTGGGACAGCAACACTGAGAGGGAAAAACAAATGGTGTTTACTGCCATGCCCAAAACGGGCTTTGACACTGCTAGCAGGATTTGGAAAGACAGAAATAGAGGAGTGATTATGGAGTGCATTGCAATTAAGAGACAGCCCTCAGGATCCTCCTGCAGAGGAGGGCTGGCTCCATCCAGGCTGCCTGCCCTGCATGGGATGGGTGTACGAGTGCTGGAGAGCTGCGAGGAATGCAGGATTCTGCTCCCAGCTGGGCTCACCAACCAGTCTGCCCCTTCCCAAAAGGATTCAGGGACAATCCGTGGCAGCAAAGCCAAGGCAGGGATGAAGAGCTGCAAGATTTTTTCTCTTTGGCTGGTGAACCCCCAGCACACGCCCAGGGCTGGGACCATGCCCTGCCGTGTTCCCTGCAAGCAAATAGAGAAGAAGAAGGAAAAGGGCTCAAGATATACAGTGGCAGGTGACATTTTGGGCTGAGTCACTGAGAGATGTCCCCTGTGCATCTCCATCGGAATGATCCTTCTCCAGCTTGCTGGAATTTCCCTTCAGGCCCTGCTCCTAACTCTCAAATAAATTTACTTTATTCATTGGGAGAATGAAGAACTGTCCTGGTTACCACATTTCTGCTAGGCCACCAAGGAAACACTGGTTTAGGGTGTGACATTTGGGGTTTTTATAGGATAAACAGGAGGAAATGCCAGGCAGGTGATCTGCAGCCAGGCCCACGAGGCCTCCTCCACTGAGAGTAAAACATGGGATGCCAGTTGGCCACTGGCCAGTGATTTGGCCACTGATCAACTGGCTGACACTCCTGCCTTCCATGCTTTCCTCCTGGACCCGATGGGAGGGGGTTTTACAGCAGCAATGAGTTTATTCCTGGGGTAAACAGCAGAAACTGGAGGGTGATTGCAGCAGGGAGTTCTCTTCCTGTTCCAGCGTGAGGAACCGCTGGGTGCCAACTGGATGTCAGCCCTCCAAACGTGAGGCCAGTTGGCAGCTGCTGTGCTTTTGTCCCTCTTAGGGCTGGCAGAGGGATGTTGGGAAGTGTGGGGATGGGGATCCCACCAGCCCATCCCTCAGCAGGGCGAGCTGCAGGCCCAGCAGCCAGGGGATGCTGCAGGCAGGACACGGCTCGGGCAGGGTGAGCTGTGCCGGGAGGCAGAGAACCAGCACAGGGCTCAAAAGGGAATAACTGCAGCAACATCTCTGCCTTGGGGAAACAGCATCTTCAACTGGATTTCAGCTGCACATGTCAGAAAAAAGACAAGTCTGAAATCAGAAATTCAGCCTGGGCAATCTTCTGTGTATCGTGCACTGAATTGGCTCAGGGAGATGCAACAGCTGGCAAGAAGCTTTTTTTTTTTTTTTTTTTTTTTTTTGTAATCAATTATAAATCAAATTCTTTTATCTGTCTCCGACTGCTAACAAAGGCTCTGCAGTGCCAGGTTGGTGTGTTTGTGTCATTATTGGAGCATTGTTTGGATGTGGCTGTGATGTCAAAGGGCTGTGATGTCAAATTGGCTGCCTGAAATCCCCGGCCAGGTTATGGCTGCTCACTGCTACAAACATGCAGGCTTTGAACTTCTGCTTGCTGGCTTTCCCAGCATCCTTCCTATTAATTAGCCCTCAGGAATTAATAATTCAAAAGTCTTTCCTCCTGCTGCAGCGTTCTGACACCAGTGAGCGTGGCTGTGCTGTTGTAGATAACAATGGAGAAATATTCACAATTTAATATCCTTGTTCTCTCCCAGCAGCAAGGCAGAGCCATCCCAGGCTCCCAGTTTGCTTTAAAACTCAGCACAACTCAGCTTAGACAGGCTCCCCCTTCTTTGGGTGCCTGAGCTCAGAGGTGGCTCATGAGGTTTGTCCCCATTGTGGCAGGGCCACCACACAAAGGACAAACCAATTCCCTCTCATTTCCATCCACTGCTGGAAATCTGCAGGAAAAAATGGGAATTAGGATAAATGGATACATGCAGGATTAAGTTTGCATTTGCTTTCTGCTCACTCTATATGGCCACACTCACACCAAAAGACACAAGTCCCACCAACAGCTGGATGGAATTGTGATGAAGGAAGTCCCTGTAATGACCAAACAAGAAGAAAATCTCTTGGAAATCTGTCAGCTGATGGGCATCTGGGAATTGGGATGCAAACACAGCACTGGCATTGAGGGAGGAGTGACCCAGCCGCACACTCAGCTCCTCACACAGGCCTGCCCAGTGGGTGAATAAATCCCCGGGAGGACCACGAAGAACTTCCCCGAGGATAGAAGAGCAGCCCCATTCCTTCCATGGACACTGGGAATGCTCTGTCCTGGTCCTGTCCCTTCCATGGACACTGGGAATGCTCTGTCCTGGTCCTGTCCCTTCCATGGACACTGGGAATGCTCTGTCCTGGCCCTGTCCCTTCCATGGATGTTGGGAATGCTCTGTCATGGCACGTGCAGGAGCCTTGCCCTGAGAAATGCACAGGCTGTTCCAAGAACTTCCATGAAAACAGCAACAACAGCAAAAAATGATGTAGCAAACACAAAGCAAAGGTCAGAGGGTGCAGCTGAGAGGCTTTGTTGTCCCTAAATCCAGGCAGGAAGAGCTTCATGGCAAACTCCCCCCAGTGCTTTAGGTCCTGCCTCGTCTCCTTTGGCTGCTCAGTGAGAAATGTGAATTTTACATGTGTTATTCCTCAGCTATGAATATTCACAATATATTGACAACATGGAAAGAAAAAATAATTTGTTTAGTTAGAAAGTACCAAAATAAAAAGTATCTCTTTGTTTAGGATGAGACACCTAAACTGCAATCAACAACTTCTCTTGAGTCAGAAACCATGAATCATCCTCTGAAATCAGATCACATTCAAGACTCGTTTCTCATGGTATTGCTGAGGAATTTCAGATATTTCCATTGGGAATAGAGTTATTTCTTTAATCGCCCCAAGGTTAGTTTGTTTAGTCCTATTTTTTTCTTGTATAATGAAGGTTGCCCAAAGGTAAGGAATGCTGTGATCTAAAAGTGGAGTGGAAAAAAAAATTGTGAGATCAGGACAATATGTAGAGACAAAAGTGAAGTGGAGATACAAATTGGACTATTTTATCCTGGCAGAAAGTTCATAAAGGCTTATGACCATCTTGTTAAATACTACACAAAAATAGATCAAGTCACTGATAGAAGCTTTCTCCAGCCAGCTGTACGTGAAGCAACAGAGAAACGGGTTTGAACATGGGTTTCATGAGTTTTCTCTGTTATCAGGGAGAATAGTAAGTGTCAGAAGGGTTGGGATGGATGTCAGAAAAGGTTCTTCCCCCAGAGGGTGCTGGGCACTGTCCAGGCTCCCAGGGAATGGGCACAGCCCCGAGATGCTGGAGCTCCAGGAGTGTTTGGGGTGGGATTGTTGGGGTGTCTGTGCAGGGCCAGGAGCTGGATCAATGATCCTGTGGGTCCTGCCAGCTCAGGATATTCCATCACTCTCCATCTCTGTTATTTCTGGGTCACCTCTTTGCTCTATGACACACCAGCAAGCACCCAGCTCCTCCTGCTCTCACACCAGGGAGTGTGGGGAGAGGAGACTGTGCCAGCTCCCAGCCCACCCAGCAGAGCATTCCAGAGCCAGCCCGGATCATCCCAGCTCTGCCCGTGGCTGCAGGGAATGGCAGGAGCATCCAGAGGGTGATTCACCCCATCGGGCATGAATCACCCTCTGACACAGCCAGCTCCCACCATCAGCCACTCCAGAGCCTTTGCAACAGGCTGTAAATAGGTATTTAACTTCAAATTTATAAACTTGGGTGAAATCAGTGCCATCCAGGGGGATTTTCTATCCCAGGTCCATTAAGCATGTCCCATCACTGCTTTCTTCGGGAATATCCTTCAAGTCATGACGTATATTTCGGCAAAATCTTCCCTGCTGCTTGGATGGTGGTGGGAATTTTCTCAAGTGTAATTTTTTGTGTTAAATCAAGCATTGGGCCAATCTCACTGAATCAGCAGCTCTGAGCAACAGCAGAAAGTGGAGCTCCAAGTGCAGGGGTAGAAATTTTGATGCAGAGGGTGAATAATACATGGAAGTGAAAAGTATCCTGCTATTTTCACCTCCTGCTTTTCAAAGGGAGAGAAGGAGAGGGAGAGAAGGCGCTCACTGAAAATCCTGAGTTAGATTTTTTAATAACACAGATTTCTCCCCCACTTTTCTCCCCTCCTTTCCCTTCACATAGTGAGAAACTTCCCAAGGTTGCCAATGGCACTAAAACAGCCCGTCCACTTTCAGAATTTCAGTCACCTCTTAAACACTTAGAGGCTGAATTGAGTGAAAACCCGTTTTCAGAAGAGTTTCCAAGGAAGTAGAAAGTTTCCACACCCTGAATCTTGCACTCAAAGAAGTGGAAACTGGCTGGTTGCTGCCAGCAATCTGAATAGTTGTATCATGGGCTGCTGAATGCTTTATTCTGTCATAAAAGACACGAACATGCTTGGTGCTCCACTAAAACACACAAATACCCTTTGAGAAGTGTAGCTGCACAATATATGACTTGTGAATTCTTCTCTCCTTGCATTTTCTTGGCATAATGCTGCTTTTCAGCTGCCTCGTACCAAATAAATTCTGATGAAATTGCACAGCTTGTGTTTTGCAAAATTCGAGCGTTGCAATCACAGCGAGAAAAAGAGAGAGGAATGTGCCTTGTACTGAAGACACCTGGTTGAGAAAATCTGTAGCCCCAACTGTTTGGGAATGACTAATCGGGGACCACATGCTATGTGAACTTTTACTGATCTTACCTATTTATGCTTAAAATGTAAAGCCTGGACTCCACAGAGTGCTACAAAGCAAAATACATGATCAACAAGACATTGAGTTGAGACTCTGCACTGGAGATGACAGATTTGGAGGCTCAAATTTGAAATAAATTTGGGGCATTTTAGGGGTGCTGAACTTCCCACTCTGCATTGAGGAGGGTGAGATTTGTGCCCAACTTTTCCTCTTTCCTTCATGTGGGAGAACCCAACTGGGGAAGCAGGAGTGACCTTTGAGAGGATTAGTTCCCCAGCTGGCCGAGCTGTTGATCTCTGGGTAGATTTTATTATTGATTGTCTCTCTTTTCCCAGCTTGTAGCTCAAAGGGGGTTGAGTAGCAAATGTTGGCAAAAGGTATTTTTTGGCAGGAGGTCCATGGTGAAAGGACACTGGAGAGATCAGAAAAGGATTTGTCTTTCTGCAATTCCCTAAGACCTGACCATACCAAAAGGAGCTGTACAATAAACAAAATATGGAGTTTAAAAAACTTTTCCTTGCTGCTCACCCTTTCTACTTTGAGCAAGAAGATTTGCAGCTTACAATATTCCAATTAATGGCTGCTTTAATGCAAGGGTAAAGGTAATAAAGGAAAAGACAACATTGAATTTTAAAATTCATCCTCATTCAGTGCTTCAAATCTGTGGAAAAGCTCTGGACTTAGAGGTTCTGGGTGGGACATTGTGGTGTTCCCACTGTTTGACCCTGCTTGATGATCCTGCATTTATATAATAGCATAAAACTACATTTATCAACCCATTCAACCACCTCATGTCAAGGATTTTATTAAATTTCCAGTTTAGTGCAGAGTGTAAATAATAATAAAGCTGTCCAAAGTTTGAGAATGAAGTTGTTAGGGGTGCTGGTTAAAGCACTGGGGAGTGTTCCATGATATTTTGGGATTCCTCTGTGCTCAACGCTGATATTTGCTGCTGAAGTCTTGTTATCATTTTGGTACAGCACAGTAAAGTTGAATTAAATTATTCCAATTAAATGGTTGTTATGTAAAAGCTCTTTACCTTCCATTGCCTTTCATATTATACAATAGAAAGCAGGTATTATATAAAGCAACCAATCAAAGAAAACAAACCCCCTTTCCAGAAAATCCTTCTCCTTCTAAAGTGTGATCAAATGCTAAAAGCTTTTGTAATGAGCAAATAAAGTTTGTGAACGAGATTTATTTCTCTACAAACTAACTTATTTTCCATTTCAGTCCAGAAAAAGAAATCATCACCTTTTCCTGTTGATAAATTTTGGGATCAAAATGCCAAGTCATGGGTGGGTTAGGAAAATCTTGTTTGTAATCAAAGGCTTGGCCAACTTCCTACATTTTTTACATTTTAATTATACACTGCATTGACATCCTGCTATAAAGACATTACTTTGTGGAAACTCCCAACTATTTACATGACTAAGAACTTAATTGAATCAAGAATTTTTGCTCTTTCTTCTCTCTTTTGATTTTTTTTTTTTTAATTTTAAAAAAGAGCCATCATTCCCATTCCTTGCTGTGGAAAACATTCCTTTGCTTCTGTTGAATTTTGGTAGCAAACACAAACAAGACTTTTGTCCCCAAGCAGCATTTCAGACATGTTGTCTGATGTCTCAGGATCTCTGTCTTTCAAAGAAATGTTAATTACTGCTGCCAAATGAGGTTAACAATTCCTATAAGCCCCACGTAGGTGCCCAAGTTTTGAGGTTTCCCACAGGCTGGAAGGGTTCAGATATGGTTTGGTACCTCCTTAGGAGTATCAATCTCCTCTAAACCTGCATGTTTGAATTGGAGATTGGCTCAGTTTAACAAATTCACTGGGGAAAAGTGATCTCAGATCACCTTTCCTAAGTGGCCATGGGGAAGGAAAAGAAAAAATGGATGTAATTTTGGTCCATGAGGAGCATCAGGAAAACCCAGAGCTGTTCTGAGCAAGGCCATGAAGACAAATGTGGTGCCTGAGGGCATCCAAAGGGCAGCAGAGCAGGGAGGAGATGTTGGATTTTCATTTCTGTGCCTCAAAACCATCTCCACAAAGGATGGATGGATGGATGGATAGATGGATGGATGGATGGATGGATGGTTCCATGGATGGTTCCATGGATGGTTCCATGGATGGTTCCGTGGATGGTTCCATGGGTGGATGGAAGCAGAACTTCTGCCCCTTGCTTATCACACAGACCCAGCAGTGGCTTGAATGAGAAGCATGATCTGCCCATAATGCATGATCCATGTAATTTAAATCTTAAGAAGTAACAAAAAAAAATCAAATTATAAGGTGCTCCAAGCCTTGTGTTTCCAAGCATTCCAAAGGGAGCTGACAACACCAGCTCCTTTGAGCAGGGTGCAGTGAAAATTATATGTCTGCCTAAGAAAAAGAGCTGTAAGTGCTTTTCTATTCTCCCCATTAGGAGACAAATTCAATTTCTGGTAATTACTGCTGTGCCTCCTTTTTTCAAGCTGTTTCAATGGGTTCAGCACACTTCTCTTCTCATTAGTGCTGAGAAACTCAAAATGAAAGGTACTGTTGAATTGGAAAATATTATTATTACAGTAAAAGTCACAAGGAATTGGATTTGTACAAAACTATAAAGCAAAACACACTGAGATGATTCATTATGCATCACATGGAGAAAGACGTAATGTTGTTAATATGGGAGAACAGATGTGTCTATGTATTTTAAGTATCTCTTTTTCTTTTCTCTGATGAAAAGTTGTTTTTTTATCCAAAAAAAAAAAAAAAAAGAAAGAAAGAAAGAAAAAAAAAAGAATTAAAGCCAACCTGATCTTGATTACTGGTAGAATTGAGACAGTTCACTGGGAAATGAAAGCAGTCACTGCTGTTGCCATTAATCTCATTTTATGTTAGTTTGGCTTTTACTGCAGAAAGTAAAAACTCTTGGGTTTTCTTTCCTCCCTGGTCCCATATGTGAGTTAAAGCAAAGCTGACAAGCAAGTCCTTGACATAACCTCACGCAGGCTGTGGTTAGGAGCTCTGGAGCAGCCACAGCCCAGATGTGATTTCCTCACTTTATTCAAATTAATTGGGCTCAAATTAAAAAGGCAGCGCTTTGTTTTGGTTTGGTTTAAAGAGACAAGGCTGGGGGGCAGTCGTCGCCTCGTTATCTCTGTTTGTTCATGGTACAGTTGTTTGGATGTGGGTGTGAAGGAAAGTTCATCCTTTTTCCATTCTGTCAGACCTCAAGCATTTGGTGCAGGAACCCAAAAGCTGCTGCTGAGCTGAACAATCCCCTGGGATTTCACTGTGGCTGCACTCCCACCTTGCCTTTGGGACCGAGGCCACTTTGTCACTGTCCAGCAGATAAATCCTCCACCCTGAGGGGCTGAGCTCCCTCCTGCAGACATGACATACTTTAATATCCTTTATTGCACAGAGCAGGGGCAGATCTATAGAATTTATGTAATGATCCTTCTGGATTTTAAAATTATACATTTATACAATGGAGGTGCTCCTTTGGAATCCCAGAGCACTTGTTTGAAATGCACAGGATTTTTTCTGTGTTGCACAAGGACTGCCTCCTCTATTTACTAAGGAGCAGTGTAGCCTCTTTATTTCTGCTTTTAGTATCCAAGTTAAAGATGAAAATTCAATAAGTTAAAGAGAATGCTGAGCAACAAATGGGTGAAGAAGCCATGTGGGGTGAAGGAATCTGGTTCTAGAAATGGTTTAGGGGAGCAAAAGCAATTGCAGAGTCTGACCTTGCAAAGGAAAAATGCTGGAAAACATAAAACATCCTCTTGGCCTGAGAAACCTCCCATGGTACTCCTTGGTGACCCTCATGATTGCTGTCATTAATTAGGGACTATTTTATAAGCACCCAACGACTTCCTAGGTCTGAGCCACTGTCAGAAGTGATGAGTTTTTAACGGCAACCAGCATGCTTGAAAAATTCCCACATTGTGGAGACAGACACATCCCTGGGGAGCCGAGTGCCTGCCCTCTCCTGGCTCAGATTTTGGGGTTAATTGGGGCAGCAGAGAGCTCTGAGTCCCCACAGCAGGGTGCAGACATCTCTGTGCTTGATGTTTGGTTTCAGAGCCCTGCAAACAGAGCAGGGCAAGGTTTAGCTCTTACAAATCACATTAAACCAGGGGACACATTTTATTATTTGGCAGCAAGTTTATCTTCTGTGCTGAAACTGAGCCCGAAACAAGATTCCCACTCGGGTTTGTTTGCTCAGTGGGAAGTGCAGATAGAAATGGGAGGATGCTGCAAAAGAAAAGTCTGTTTAGGGCACATAATCTTCTTCATTGAAGTATCAGCGATGCTGGATAAGGCTCATTCGGGAACCTATTAATGGAAACACATCTGCTGCCTTCATAATAATAAAAGACTGGCTGTAAAGTGATTAATTGCTGTTAACAGAAGCAGGTCCAGCTTTGGGAAGGCAAATATGTGGCACATTTGGATGTGCACAGAAGGCTTTGCACAGATGAGCTCAGCTCTTGCTAAGCTCAGCTTGCAGCACTGCAAGGACAACTCAAAGGCTTGGGATGGGTCAGGTCGGGCCACCTCACCTCTGGCTGAAAATCCCACCTTCCCCAGCCTTCCCAAGTTAGGAACTAACAGGAAAAGGAGCATCACTGCCTTTTTTTTCCTGATTCAAATGCATTTTATTAGCAGGGCTTGTATTACGGTGGTCACAAGGGACCCTAATCAAAGTGGGGCCCTCCTGGGTTAGACACTGTCCAGGCCCATAATATAAACCAGCTCTTCCTTTTAGGATCTGAAAGCCTTACAGATAACCAGAGCTTGGGAAGGGAAAACCAGATATGGAGTGGGAAAATGCCACCACCTGCCTGAACTTTAAGAAGACAACTGAGAGCTCATAGGTCTGGGGTTTGGATTTCAGGCCCTTCTTTAGGAATGGGGAATGATGGATGAGATCCTCAGAGCCCTCAGCAGAGCCACAGCTCCCGGTGCCTGCACAGGGCTGGGGGAGCCAAGAAACTGGGCAGAAAAGCAATCACTCCTGCTGGAAAGGTGCTGGGGATGCCTGAACGGGGAGCTCAGACTCATTCCCAGCTCGCAGGCACTCTGGAAGCAGGAATGTCATACTCTGTCAGAGGGAGACAAAGCCTGAGCCGGACTGGCAGGAAAATAGGGCTCGTTGCCAGCACATTGATTAGAGCTGAGATGAAGATAAAAAGGCTGGAGATCCAGTACACAGTCTGGAATTGTGTGTTTCTGGGGAAGATCTAATGTATTCATGCTGTCAGGTCACATACATTAGGCCCAGAAACCTGAGGTTTGCTTTCTTCTTTTTTTCCCCCCTTTTTTTGGAAGCACTTGGAGCAAATATATTGAATGAGACATTTGCAAGCATGGAGCCCATTAATAACACAAGGCCAGTGCAAGGCTGCAGCCTCATTCATGCTGCTCTGGGGAGCCAAGGAAATTAAAATCCTCTCCGTTTCTTTTTTTGCACTGGGGAAATCAAAGCCAAGCCCTGAGAAGGGGCTGATTGGAGACAGGTGAAATGTCTGTTTGTTTTTAAAGCCTTACAGCTCTCATTTTTGATAGTCCCTGGGTTTTCCAAGTGCATTGTGCAGATACCAGAGGAGAGGTGGCTGGAAGAGAAGAAAACCAGTCTGAGGAGCATCAAAGAACCAGGAACTTTTCAGCTACCAAAGAACAAAAGACTGCAGCAAAGGCTCCTTGCTGACAGCTGCTGGAGGTGCCCAGCTTGTGCTTTATCCCTCTACAGTGTTCCTACTGTGTTCCTCATGCTCCTCATGCCACAGTCTGTGAATCTGCACTCTGATTTGTGCTAAAACCCCAATAAAACCTTCCAGGAGTCTCAGAGAACAAGGAAACAATAAACCAGACAACAATTATCCAGTTCTGCACATGATATATTGTGCAGATAACAGGAACTCATGGATATATGGAGGTTTTATTGCTGGATGTAAGGCATGTCTTATTTAAGGTGCACAAAGAGCCCTGTCTGTGCATCCACAACCCTCAGCACTGTTCCTGGGCCAGGCAGCCCCTGTAAATCTCCATGCAGATGTCCATTAGCTGAGTATTAAGTGGGCAGGCAGACATCAGAATGACTTTGTCACGAATCTGATGTTCTCATCTAAACAGATCTAAAGGGCCTTGTTTTATAACTGCTTCCTGCAGTCAACCTCCCATGATAGCCCAGACTTGCTAACGTTCCTTTTTATTGCTGCCATCTGATTGTATAACTCTGCACTGATAGCAGCTCTTCATATTGCATCGATTAGGCAGAGAACAGGAAAATGAACAAAATGTACTCATTCTGTTTATAGTTGGAGCTATAATTTTGTGGCCCTCCTTGGACGCCTTAGCAGGAGAATCAGATGCACTTTTCTCCCCGTTTGGCAATGCTCTCCTGCACTGGCTGGGAGCTGTGGCCAAGTTCACTCAGCTCCTGCTCTCACAAATGGGTTTTCTTAGGATGTGGCAGATGGAGAGGGCTCCCAGGGCAACTGCTGGGACACGGCAAGAGCTCGTGTTAAATACAGAATTCCCAGAGGAGAGAGGCTGTTCGTCAGCCCTTGATAATCACCTGTCGTGGGGTGTTTGGGAGTGAAGGTTCAGGGTGAAGCATGAGGGAAGAAGAAGAAGAAGAAGATGATGATGATGATGATGATGATGATGATGATGATAAACTTGACACAGGTTCTCTTTGCCCTCCTGATGTCTTGAGAGGTTACCTAGAACAGAGGCTGGACAGAGTTAAATGGGGCAAATATGAAAGCTAAAACTTCAGACCACTCCTAATTAGGAGCACAGGGTTATTGCTCTTCATCACTGGGGTCACAGACTGCATTAATGGACAAAACCTGGCTGCTTCCTCCTCTCAGTGCTGCCAGCCTAGCCTGCCCTTGATTTGAGGGGCTGAGATGGACACTTCACTCATTTTCAGCAGGGAAAAAGCTTTTTTTCTTGCTTTGCTGCACTTTGGTCAATTCAGTGGTGAATGACTCAAGGTTACTCTGATTAAATTAGAAGTTTCAGGTAGTGTGAATCTGATCTTTTGAATAAAAAAAAAATAAAAAGGAAATGACACATTTCTCTCTCCTCTAGAATTCCTATTTAAATGGAAGTATTTTTAATAAAATCACTTATTGGTTGCTGGGCCAGAGGGTGAAATCTCTTCTATATGGCAAGAAAATTCTGTTCCTGGAGTACTAACAACTTAGAGGTTGAGTGTTAGTCTTGCACCATTTCCCTCAGGTATAAAGATTTAAATAGGAAACAGTTTGGCAAAACTCTGTAACACTGGGAATGCAACTCTCTGCAAACTGGGCTAGAATAGGACATTTCACTGGGTTCAGAGCCAAGCCAAAATCCCATATGAGCCTAACCCCAAAATGAGAGACCACCCTCGTTTATCCTCACCCACTGCTGCTGGAACATGTGCACCAAAGGTTTTGTGGGAATGTAGCTTTTTCCTGTGTCACTATCAAATTCCTCCATTTATGGCTATGTGAAAGGGATAATTAAAGCACAGGAAAACTGAACCCTGTTTCCTCAGTTTCCCCATTTGCTGAAGTTTCATATTCAACCCAGTGCTGCTTTTGTGTTGTTTCTTTGCTGACTGAAGTTTCTCCCAAGGAGATTTCATGGCATTTTTAGCCAGGCAAAAAAAAAAAAAAAAACAAAAAACCAAAAAAAAAACCACCAAAAAAACCACCACCACCAACAACAAAAAAAAACCCAAACCAAACCAAACCAAACCAAACCAAACCAAACCAAAACAACAACAACAACAACAAAAATAATTTTTGCAAAGGTCCATTATCCAATATTAATCTAATGACCTACTTAAACTGCAGGGAGGGAGATAAGGTTAGATAACAAAAAAAACCCCAACCAATTAACAGAGTTAGGCAGTAATGAGGAGGCCTAGAAAGGTGTAGGATGTCACTTTTGGATGTCCCAGTTATGCCAGCCCTTTTCCCATCCATAGGAATGGAGCTGCCCTCAGACAAGCTCTCAACCACAGCCTCACAAGTTTTGTCCACTCCCATTTTCCCACTCATGGCAAAAATTTGTCATTGACAAAATCAAGATTAAATCAGGCCTGAGTAATGCGAATGGAGATCTGAAGTTATCCTGGCACAGAGATCTGTTTCCTGCTCTGACAGATTTAGAAGTGCTCAGGTTCCTGCTGGGACTGGAAAGTTGCTTCAGAACATCTTTCCTGTGATGCTCAGAAACCTCTGCATGTTTCCCCCCTCTATTTACTCACAACCAGTTTGATTTGGGGCCAACATTGTCCTCCAGCTTAAATAACTCTCTCCCTTCCCTGGGGGTTTACCTGGGCTATTTTTAGCAAGCAATCCCTTTCCTAGCCTTTTCCTGCTTTTCCTAGTCTTTTCCTGCCTTTCCTAGCCTAAACAAAGCTATTTTAGCTTCTCCTCCCCCTCTCTGATTGCCCCACATCTTCCTCTGCACCTGCTCCATCGAGCTCCTGCTCCTGTGCCCCCCTCCAGGCAGGGACCTTCCCTCTCCCCCTGCATTTTCAGCTCTCTCTCATTTATCCCACTATCTCTAATGCAGCCACATTTTCCTTTGCCATTCATGAGTTTCCGAGCCCTGTTCATCACAGCAGCCTCTGCCATTTGTCCCTTGGCTCATTTCCATGCCATCCTCTGTCACTGTCCCTCCTGTCCTCTCCAGGCCACCTCTGTCAGCAGGAGGAGGTGATGGCCAGTGGGACAAAGATATTATTTGGAGTTTTCTACTGCCACAACAATGTAATTTCCCTGATTTATCCCTGAAATCCTATAAATAGGCCACTGGAACAGTCTGGGCTTGTTATCTGTGCTCCCTTTATAGCCCAGATTTTTTGTCTCATCCTCAGACTCGTGCACACAGGGAAATTTTGGTGATGTCTGGTTTTCTTCAGTGGATATAAAAGGAGGCCAGGGCACGAGCCCAGGATTACTCATTTAGCTTTGAGACACCCTGGAGTCAGATAAGGTTAATTTCACTTTTGAGTGTCCCCATCAACAAGGTGGTGATGGCTTTTAGGTGCATCAGCTCCAGCTGCTGAGCTGCAGGTCAGGAGCTGCCTGACAATAAATAAATAGTTTTGTTCTGAAGCTGAAATTGTCTCTCATTCATTTTGGGCACCTGCATTTGAAAAGAGAATGAGGATTTTGAGTCTCCCCATCATTACCCAAAATCTGCTGGTTTTAGGCTATTATCAAGTCCAGGAGGTGATGTAAAATTGCTGAAATTGCCTTTAGTTGTCTGAAAAAAACCTGGTGGGGTTGATGCCCACCACACCTGGGCATCTCTGCTCTCATGAGGATGGGCCAGTCCTCAATTCCCCCAATTTCCTCAATTCCCCCAATTTCTCTGCACCCCTTCACTCTTGTCCCCACAAAACCTGTACCTCAGGCCATCAGGTCACCCCCCAAGGTAAGTGACAGGCATATAAATCCTGGGGCTTTTTGTACTGATGGAATCTGGGCAAGAAAAGGCACTTGGAGCTCACGATGGAAAATATTTCTGAGAGCAGCTACTTCGGGGCAGCAGTTCTGCTCAGCAAGCACAGGAATTGTTTTGGAGCACAATAAATCTTTGTAGTTCTGCAGCCTCACTTGTCAGCTGGAGCATCCTCCCCAGCTCAGATCCTGACAGCTTCAGCTGTTCCTGGTAGGAATTCATTCAGTTTTCATCTTTTCCCCCATTACATTCACCTTCCGTGCCATGGAAGCTGAAAATATGCAAACTGAAAACATTTCTTTTTGTTTCTAGGGTGGGAAAGGTTTGTCTGCATGTGAATGGGAACAGCTTCATCCCTGACATTAACTTTGCAAGTGCCTCAAGATGGGAATCAACTTTGAAACCTCCTGCTGTGGATTTGGAGCCTTTCCCCTGAATATCCCCCAAAGAGATGCCTGAAAAAAACCCCAAAAAACCCCCAAAACCCTCCTGGAGGTGTTATCACAGAATCCCAGAATAAACTAGGTCAGAAAAGAATCTTTGAGATCACCAAGTCCAACCATGGGTAAAATGATGATTTCAGGGAAAGAAAAAGCAGGATCTCACTGTTAAAGTTTGTTAACAAACCTGGCCCCACTGGCAAAGGACTGGTTCCATTTGGCTCCCAGGCAGCTTGAGGCCAGTGGTGAGTTAAGAACTCAGATGTCTTTGGGTAAATTCAGTGGGAATCTGCTGGCATAGGGAAAACTACACCAAAATATTCCAGAGTAGATTATTAGAGAATGGGAAAAAAAAGCTACAGTTGCCTTGTAATTAATCTTGTGCCCTGAAATTTGCCTATGCTGTTTCTTTTCTTGTTTCACCTTGGTTTAAATGCTTCAGCAGGAGTGGAACATTAGAAGGATATAAACATTTCAGTCCTCAATACATTTCTGAAACAAAAGAAAATAAACCCAAATTGTTTTCAGCCTGAATCTTCATAGGTGTCACCTTGTTTTCAGATCACCAGTTAAATACAAGTCCAAATATTAATTACTGTGTAACTAAATAACCCTTTTCTTTAATTCACTACACCTCCAGTTCATGCTTTAATTTCGCACTCCGACTGTTTAGAAATCAATATTTCCATTGGATACATGGAATTTAATTTCAAGTGGGGAAGCAGTGGATATATTAATTTCAAAAAGCAATTATGGGAGCACGATTGTAGATATTCTGCAGAAACTTCTCTTTATCCTTCATGGAAAACACGAAAACTTCTTGGGAAAAATGCAGCCTATTTCAATTGCAGCCATTTTTTCCCACTCAGCTTTGTCGGGGGTATCTTTAAATAGGAATAATTTCTTTCTATAGATGGCTGGAGTTAATCATTTCCCCTTGGAAACGCACTGGGAGACACATTGGGAAGAGCAGTGATGGGAATGGGAAGGGCTCGGGCTGGGAATGGGAGCAGAGCCTGCAGTCCCAACCCACGGGGCTGAGCATGACCTAGGAAGGAAGCAGAAGGATGTTTCCGAAACCCATAGCACACAATAATTCACTTTAATCTTCCGTTGGTGTCTTGCCTTTATGGAAGTGAAATAAAAATAAAAGGGCTCCGGGTGAGGTTTGCTGGAGCCTCCTGGGTTTGTGGCTGTCAGCAGGAGGAGCAGCTTGGTCTGACAGTCAGAGAGGAGCTGCCCCAAGGATGACATGGGATGAGCTCTGCTGGGCCACACAAACCCTTGATTTTCCCTTTGGGAATAGATTGGATCACGTACTTCCAAAGTGCCTGCTCCCAGAGCTGGGGAGCCTTCATCCCTCAGTACCTTGAAATGATAAAAAAACCCCCACTAAAATAGCTTTTGAGCAGATAAACCCCATGTTCCATGCAGCAGAGCCCATTCCTAGCAGGAATTTTGGGCTATTAATTCAGATAATATTTTCAGGCTGTAAAAGCAGCACATCACTAAACTCCTGCAGTCTTCCCCCTGATTTTTTTTTTTTGTG
Organism: Pyrgilauda ruficollis; assembly: GCF_017590135.1. Taxonomy (NCBI): domain Eukaryota; kingdom Metazoa; phylum Chordata; class Aves; order Passeriformes; family Passeridae; genus Pyrgilauda; species Pyrgilauda ruficollis. The sequence goes on along the minus strand of NW_024529044.1, from coordinate 1,839,005 downwards.
CAACCCAAACCCCACCGAGCTGCAGACGCCTGCTGTAAACCTGAGAGCAAAACAACCAACAAGAGAACATTCCCTGGTTCCCTGGTTTTGCACAGCCTGGGAATGCAGCTCGTGTTACCAGCCCGGCGAGCGTCGCTGGCCAGGAGGAGAAAAGCAAATCGTTATTTAAGACATCATCCAGCTCCCAACGGGCCTCATCACCTCCGACAGATTTGTGAGTCACTCAGAGGAAATATTTTACTGCTATCCTGTTTGCTCAGCAGGTGGAAGGGAAATCGCTCTCACAAACCCTGGAAAAAAAACTGGAGCAGGACTTGGATTTCAGCGGAGCCTCGGCGCTTTCGGCCGCGGCCTCACGGCAAGTTTCATGTGGTGCCAGCAGTTTTCTGGAGATTTTGCAGAGGAAGACAACAAGACAAGATCCTTGGCATGAACACCTTTTTTTAACCCTATCCAATTTTTGTGCTACTTCCCCGCTTTTCATCTGTAAAAAGCTCTTTATTCTTATTCATTTTTCCTCTTGTGCTTGGGAATTTTTGATTCCTCTCTCCAAGAAATGCTGCTGGTTGATGAGAATTAGCAAGTTTTTTAAAGACTACAGGGTAGGACTTAAAACGGACTTGGAAAGTTTATAAACTTCACAAAAGAGATTAAATTCGCCTCTAAAGAAACCAGAAATTGCAGCCATCTCTCTTTTTCATAATCTGGTGAAAATAGGATAAAAAATATCGCTGAGGAGACCTGAGAAAATTATTTCCCAGGAGGATTTTAGGAAATTTAAAAAATTACATACATAATTTGTACCAAGAGCATTTCTTAGGTGGAAACTCATCCAGTTAAAGAGGTAGTAGGCAAATTAGAACACCCTTCACTCCCAGAAAATTAACTCTTCTGCTGGAGCTTTTGCCAAAAACTCTTCCAGGGTGTTGTGCTCCTTTGCCAAGGACTTTACCAGGATTCAGAAAAGGGAGAAGTGACTGCAAAAAGGGGAAATTGTGGTGCTGAGACACCTTGCTGGGAGCTCTGCTTACCCCTAGCCTCCTCAGTGGTGGGAACACCACAGACAGGAGAATTGAGGGTTTTGGTGTTGCCCTCTCTGCTTTCCCCTGGGACAGAGAATCCCTGAGGTCGGTGGGTGAGGTTTCGCTCCTTGGTGATGGGAAAACCTCAAGTGTGCACAGAAACCACCCAGGAGGGGAAGGCTGTGACTTTTTGAGACAATCCTGTAAGAGAGAGAGAGAGAGACCTGAAAATCAGAGAATCCTTTAGTCTGGAAAAAAGCTTTACGATCACCGAGTCCAACTGTTAATTTATGTGCACCAAACATTCAGAAGACACCAATAACATTTAGTTGTGACTTAAATATCCATCTTGTATTACTGTTGTTGGTCTTTAACCTTTATTATTTCAGTCCTCTAAAAGGTGTGGATGGGCCAATTCGACTCCTTAACCAATGCCTTGAATATAAATTACCTTTAAAGACCTTTTAGAGCCAATTTTTCTCACTGTTTATACATTTCAGATTCAGCAGAAACCCCTTTCACAGCAACAACGAAGAAATGAATCCATTGTTCAGGGAAGTGTATAAAAGCTATAAAGTTTCCTTAAAGATGTTCCAGAGTGATACCTGATCCAAGACCTATAGGAAATGTTTGAAAATATTCTTAAATAAGTGAAGTCACTGGGTCAGTTCCAGCCAAGCTGAAGAGAGAACAATGCATAATTTAGAGATGGACCCTTTGCCCCTGTCATGTGCTTGTTTCTCCATCCAGAGGGAGGGTTTTGGAAAGCCCTGCAGTGTTTGGACACTCTCACACACACATTTCATCTTCAGCTTCCACCTGGGACTCGCAGTAGCCACGCAGCAAAGAGAGCAGTTGTTTTTGTGGTTTCCTTCTGGCTCGGCCCACAGGGCTGATGCACCAGAAGTCTTACGAGAAATTCTGCTTTGTTGGGATTTCCTGCATGATTTTGCACACAAAGGCAGCTCAAACGATTCAGCTGACATGGTGATTGGAACCTGGAGATGATTTTCCCAAAACACATCGATTTGGGAACCTCTGCTTTTCACCCACTCCTCTTTGTTCCATCCTACGTACTTCCTGCATGATATAATTTGGATCTATTTTTTAATGAACCCTCACTAAGTGCTATGAAGTGCCATTGTGTTCTGCTAAATCCCTGCCAGCCCAGGCAGAGCTGTAATTCATTTGCCAGGAAGAGATTTCAAGTTCCTGGGATTTAACAAGTGGCTGTGCATCAGCTGAGCTGTAGAAAATCTCCACATGTGCTTTTTTCCCCCCTGGTTTTCTGCATCTGTGGCAAATGCAAACCAAGGCATCTTGTTTTAAGCTTCTGAATGTTACCTTGAAGGAAACACAAACCAGGCTTAGAAATGTGAGAATAACTCATTAATCATGGAATGGTTTGGGTTGGAAGCACTGCCTTGTTAAGGGATTAAGGGATGGCCTGACTGGGTCAGGCTGCTCAGGACCACAACCAGCCTGGCCTTGAACACTTCCAGGGGTGGGAATCTGTGGGGAAATTGGGCTGCATTGTTGGAACTCAGGACACCCCTCTGGGTGCCCTGGGTGATATGTGCCTCTGAAAGGAAGCCAAAGATACTTGGGATTTCGATCTTAACCCATGGAGCAAATTACCAACCTTGTATGAAGAATCACAAGTCACAGAAGTTTAAGTAGAGTAATAATGTATTAATCACCTGGTGAAAAATGGAGTTTTGGGGATTTTATTATAGGGGGTCTAGGAGACAAGATGGAGGGATATGGGCGTTGTTCTATGCTTCTTCCTTCTTCTTCCTAGCCTCCACCTTCTTGGTGATGGTGGCACATTTAGACTGGCCTAAAGTAGAAGTAGACAGGGTAACATAGATGATAGGTATTGGAAAATAATGATAAATAAAGTATACATAACTCATAGTATCAAATGTAGACAGCAGCCCAGGAGCAGGCAGTGTGCCCTTGACAGACCAGCAAATCAGACCTCTGTGGGTCTGAGAGAAAATATTTTAGATAATAGATAATAAACAACCTTGTGAACATGAGCTGAAGAATCCCGACTCTTTCTTCAGCCGGCGGGCTGGGAAAAAGGGACTCTCGGGTCATCCCGACAGCAGGAAACCCGAGACTGCATCTCTCCTGTTGGAGTGTGAAACATACCCTGAAGTCTCAAGGAGAACCAGCACATTTAGCATTGATGAGCAGAGGCAGTGACTTTTTACCCCCACCAGCAACATCCTAAAGCTGCAGCTCGAGCTTCCTGACCAGACCTGAGCCCTGTGCCCACCCAGCTATGGACCATCCCTCTGACCCTCCTTCTGAATATTCCCTTGTTCACACAGTGATCAGCAAACCTCCATAATCCCAAACTGCTCTTCTTCCAAAGTATGGGCAAAAAACCCCAACCAATCCCAACCCAGCTCAATTTTGAACTGGGAGTGTTGCCAGAAAGATCTGTTTCACTCACTAATGGATGTGTGGGGCGTTTTCATGCTGCTGGTCAAACCAAATTTACTTCTTCTGCTGTTTTCTTTTGTAAGTGTCACCTGCACCCTTTTCTCCCATGACCACAGCAAATCCCTGCCCCAGCTGGGGACAGAGGGCACTAAAACAAGGGGGAAAATGCACTTGAAAAACAAAGTTAGGACAAGGTTGTGAGTGGAAAAATTTTTAGCTTGCATGAAGAGAAAAAAACTATTGGTTAGAAAAAATACCCACAAAAAATCCCCCCAAATCAGCCCAAACCCACAGAAACAATCAGAAACTCAAGTTCTGTGATAGAACTCACTGTGATTGCAGTGAGCGGAGGTCTCACCTTTGGGAAGAGGGAAGAAACAGTTTCCTCCTCAAAAACCTCCTTCAGAACTTATTTTCCAGACTTTTCTAGAGTTGTGATTGGCATTGGCATCTTCCCCCACCAAATAAAGGGCTGGAATTGAAAAAAGCCAGCTGGCCACAGTAGCCCAGTTTAATTGCAGCAAGACATGGAGCTGAACAAATTAAATCTGAATTATTGCACTATTACTCCAAAGGGTTTACTGGACACTCTGAGTCACAGCGTGGTTCAGTCTTTTGTCTATGCAGACTTTGCAATATTATGATTTTCTTTAGCAGAAGGATCAGCAAAGGAAGTCAGACCAGTGGTTTTTTCAAGCCCATCAATCCCACAGAAGGTGAGAAAGCCCCATGGAAGCCCCTCTCCATTTGAGCAGCAATATCCTTCTGAGGAAAATTCTTTCCTGATCCTCGCTTTAAAGAAGTTATTTGAGATTAATGTAAAGACCATTTGTCATTTTGGTTATAAGAAATGCTAATGGCTTTAGCAGCATTTTGCATTTTCTGCAAATCCAGCCTGTATTGCAAGCTTCTCTGTTAGGCACAAAATAGGAAAAAATAGTCTCCTGTAATCTGAGTCACTCATCAATTCCCTGCTAATTGTCAGATGTGTTTATTGCACAGAAGAATTGATAACCTGTAATAAGATGTGATGTTTCTAGCCAGCTGTGTTTTTGCAATTCCAGGCTGGTGTGTGTCCAACAGAAACCCAGGGAGTTACACGAGTACAAAAAAAAGAGGAAGAAAAATGGGGAAAAAAAAGCCCAGTAGTGTTGATTCAGCACTGGTGTATTTTCTTCTCCTGATTATTTCTGTAATAACAAGTGTCTGATAAGTGGGTTAAAGACTGGCTGAAGGAGATGGAATTGGAAAGGAATTGCCATTGTGTTTGTTGATATTCCTCCAGTTAATTTGAAATGTAGGCAAGTCATGGAATGATTTAGACTGGCAATGCATTTCATGAGCCTTTCCTTCTGGAGCTAAAAAAAGAGAACACCCTGTCTGGATTGGTCAGCACACAACGTGTTTAGATAAGGAAGTGGAGTCAGAAGGAATAGTCCCAACATGAGGAATGAATGGAGACAGGATCTGCAGCCGGAAAAATGTCTGCATGGCCCACGGCACTGCAGCAGCTCCCTGGAGAAGTCAAAACTCTGGACACACATCCCTGCACTTGCCCATCTCTCACGTGATGTCCTCTCCTTTCCAGCCTAAAGAACCTCCAGCTCAGGCACCAAACCTGCCCAGGGCACGTGAGCATGGCCAGGGAATGGCTGGGAGGAGCCAGCTCAGAAATCCACATCCCAAAGTTGAAGTTCCCGTGGAAGAGAAACTCAGCTCCTGATGTGTCAAGGCTCAGGGACAGGGTGGTGACACCTTGAAGATGTGGTGGTGTGGAGAGGTTTTGCAGCCACTTCTGTGAGCCAGAGAGGAGTTTGATAAGAGGATCCGTGTTTAACCCTGGAAGAATTTGCTACCAAGGTCGTTGACACAGAAACCAAGAAAGAAAGAAGGAGAAATAAGAGAAACCTGCACCTGCCTGTTCCAATGAGCACTTTGTTTGTCTTTCCTGACCAATGAGTAAAGCATAAATTTATGAGTTTTGTGAGAATGGATAAAAAGCATACATGCAAGAATAAAACCAGGTTTGAAGCCTTCTGAAAATGGAGTGTGTTGCTTTGTATTTTGATTGTCTCAACTATGACATGGTGACACCTTCACCTGGACATTTTCTCCTTAGTTTTCCTCTTTCACCAGCAAATCTTCTTCTGCCTGAATGCTGGCAGAATCCACCACCCCAAACACTGGGAGCAGCTCCCATGACCCCTGCAGCTGACCACATCCTCCTCAGTGTTTCTTCATCCTGGCACGCTCAGCTAATGAGCGTGAAGAGAACAATTCACCCCTTTCCCACAGGGACTTGAACTCCACCACCATTCCCCAGCACTCTGGGAGAAGTTGGGCAGGATTTGTGCAAACCTCCTGCAGTCCTTAAAACCAGAGCTGGTCTGATGATGCCTGACTAATGAATGTGTGGTGGCCAAGGGGAGCTAATGAGACATGACCATGTTAGTCCTGCAGAAACCACAGTGATTAATCACACAACCAGGGGACAGAAGCCATGGACATCTTCACAGCAGACTCAGATGTTTTCCTGGAGGATAAATCCTACAGGGTGAAAGATTACCCAGTTTCATCACTGAACTTCATGAAGGATTTTCATCTGGACCATATTGGGTTAGATTTAAAAAGGCATGAAATGTATCCAGCCTGCTCAAATTGCAGGAAAGCTTCTCCTTGATCACAAAAGAAGATAGGAATCAAAAAGATTTCCTTAAGGGAAATCTCAGAGTTCAGGGGTTTGACAGTGCCCCCAAATACAATTAGGATGTGGTGAACCTTATTTTGCTCTTCAATTCACCTGTGTGAACTGAAGTTGGAAATAGAAACATTACAGCAGCTTCCTGCACATATTTCCAGCCTGGATTTCATTAATATCTTCCCTGAGCTGGGATTATTTTGCTCATGTACAGTGTTCAAATCTGTTCAGGCTTTGTTTGGAAGCAGAAAAGCACTCCTAATGGAGGCATCCCGTGTAACCTAATAGAAAATGATACTGTTCAACAGCTTCTTTTTTTAAACAACTGTTAAAATTTAATACATAACCATATCCCACTATGGAATTCTACCAGAGTGTTAAAAATAACCCAACAGGAAGCATAAAAGCACTTATTAAATTCTACAACTATTTACAGTAATTTCTGCATATGACTCTATTAAATTTCCATGGCAGCTCAGTCCCATTTCTACCAGACTCCACAGAATTTTTCCAGACTGGTCAGCTCTTTCTTTCCAGTTCCAATGAATAAAGACATGGAGCAGCCACTTCTTATCAGAGATCTGATTCTATCAACACTGGTGGCTGTAAAAAACCCACAGCACCAGATTTTTAGCTGGTGAAATTCAGCATAAATGTGTCAGCCCTCAAATCTGGGCTGCAGGACTGCAGCTCAGCCTCTGCCTGGTGCTCACCTCTGTCCAAATCCATGTGCCTCCTACTTTTGGCTCCCTTTCCCCACTCAGTCAGCTCACCCAGCTGTTGTTTGGAGCTTTGCTGTGTTTTAGTAGCTGTAAAATCAGCTGTGGTAGTTCATAAATTATGGGAGGGGTTCCGAGATGCTCTTCCCTCTAACATTTGCTGCTGGAGATGGATGGGACAGCCAAGGACTGAGGTCATTGATGCTTTGTGTTTAGCAGGAGAGGGGGAATTTGAGGAGCCTTCCAGCACAGACTGTCAGGGTTATGCAACTGGAGGCTCCATGGAGCCCTGGAAAGCTGCAGGAATCTCCGCTCGGGATGCAAAAAACCTTCCCAAAAAACCTCTGTGCCCCAAAGACTGACACTTGCTGCTTTCCCAGAGACAAAGGCACGGCAGTTTCCATTACAGAGCTCATCTCATCTCCCCAGGTTGTGCTGGCCCCGAGGGCTGATGTAAAGACCGAGCAGCCCCGATGGGTCATGCTCGGGGCTCTCGCTGCCAAAAATTCTACTGGAAACAAAGGCACTGTAAGATTTTTTTTTTTTTCTTTTTTTTTTTTTTTTTTTTTTTTTTTTTTTTTTTCTCTGAGACTGAAGTAAATCTTAGACAAAAAACCCAGAGGGAGCTGTTGGCACACACCAAGCAGCCATCAGACAGGAATCCTGCTCGCAGCTCAGCCAGCTCCTTGTCAGGCAAGAGTTTAGAAAGCATTTAGCACATGGAAGCTGGTAAATTTGTGTGTGTGTATAGATGTAGATGAGACACCCATGCAGAGCAAATCTGGGCTAAGCATCTCATTTTGCCAACCTGGAAATGTGTAGCTCAGCTGGAATTGCTGAACTGAGAGCTGAGTGATTGCTTTAAACCTGGGATGAGGAGTCCATGAGGGCTCTTAGAGACACTCAGACCCCCAGTTGTGGGTTTGGAGGGGTGGTTTGGCTGCTGGCTGAATAGATGCACTGAGGAGCTGGTGAACAGCAGGATATTCCTTGGAAACCTTCTCACTGTGCCAATAGATGCACTGAGGAGCTGCTGAATGGCAGGATATTCCTTGGAAACCTTCTCACTGTGCCACATTCTCTGTGCAGACTGCAAATTTCCCAGGAGATGAGGGTGTCTGCTGGGAACTGAAATACAAACTGAGTCTGGAGGAGTTACACGCTGATTCTGCACTTGCTGGTAGAGTTCCTCCAAATGACTCCCAGACAGTCACTCCCAGAGCCCTGAGCTGAGGCAGGAAATGTTTTCAGCACAGTCTCTTGTTATTTAGTGCGTGTCCTTGGGACGGGCTGTGCGCCCACAGCTCCTCTGTCACCACCAGCAGCAGCCAGGCCTCCCCAGTGCCACTGAGCCGAGGAATAAACTCCCTAAACTAAACACAGAACAGGGATCAAAGGCACTGTGGGCATCTGCTGTCATCGTTTGTGTATCTGCAGCAAGTGCTCAGCTCTTCCTGGTGACTGATCGGTGGCCGTGTGACGCCAGTGGCTGCCAGAGGGATGGGCACTCAGGGAATTATGGCACAGATTAGGAGGAAGGGAGGAAGCTTTTACTTCCAGGGTTGTATGGACTTGCCTGTTAAGTGCTTGATGGACTTTGGTGTTCTCAGAGGAGTTTTTTAGCTTGGCACTTCCTCTTAACCTTGGAGCTCTGCTGTGTTACACAACCCTCCTGGCTTGCACCTCTGGATCCACCTTGGGAAAAGCTCAGGGCAGCAGGGCAGGGATGGGATAAGGTGTGCTGGCCTGGAGTTAGGATGAACTAGGAACACATCCCTTGGCGAGGCAGCCTCATTTCAGACACCATTCCTTGCAAAAAACCCCCGAGCTTCCCCATTTTCCAGAAGTGACTTGGACTGTGAAAAATTGGATTTCTGCTCCCAAGGGTTTGATCCTCAGAGTGCAGAGAGACAGAACCTCCTCAGCACCCCGCACATCCAGACCCCTCCCAAACCCCACCCTGCACCTGTCCCTGCTGTTCTTGCCTCTGGAGGAGAGGTGGAAGCACTGCTCATAAACTAATTAACATAAATTGGTGCACAATGTCGTTTGCATGAGATGGTTTCAGCACTTCCAGGCTCAGAGCAAGCACACCTTCCTCCTCCTCCTCCTCCTCCCACAGGAGACGTGTCCTTGTCACCCAGGGTGTCTTGGCAGGGCCATCTGCCACCTCTGGAGGTGATGTCTGCAGGAAGCGAAGTGGGGCAGCGTTCACAGGAGCCACCGCGCTCTGCTGGGCCTTGTCCCTTGGATTTCAGGGCACTGTGTCACCTCCGTTCACCATGGTTTTACCATCCCCAAAAAGGCACCACAGGCTCCACACCCCTCGCAGAGCACTTCCACTGACACACAGGAAGGATTGTGCAGCAAAATCCAAAGGATAGAGCTGGTGTTTGGATTTTATACCCCATAAAAGTCCACTCTGTCTTGGAAGCACAATCAAAGAAGTGGGGGATCCAACTGTAATCCCTTGGAAATTGCTCAGCTGACTCCAGGAGAGGATCAAATCTCCATTATGCAATGAATCAGAGATTCTGTAATCGAGGTGAAATCCAAATTTCCCCCATGTCATTGGGAAAAGGCACTGGCCTCTGGCCAAAAGTATGTTCTGTGCTGACCAGCAAGTGATGCACAGGATCAGAAGCTGAGCAGTTTGGGAAAGATTGTACAGGGGCAGAATAAAGGGCTAAACTGATAATCCTATCAGGAAAATCGAACTTAATCAAGAGTTAGGTATGTGAGATTGAACTCAAATCACAGCAAATTCACCAAATTTGCCTCTGTCTGCTCCTCACCCCGGCAGTGGAATTAGCTGCCTGGTGTTTTATAGCTAATTACCTGCATTACAAGCCAAGTGCACAGCTTTTCTTAGAAAAGAACTATCTTATTTTCCCTGAAAGTTTAATCCTCATAAGAGGATTCCCATCCTGTCTTTGGCAGAGTAAAAATCAAGCTTTTCACATGGCCCTTAGCAGGAAAAAAATTCTGCACTGTTCCCATCTGCACGGTGGTGCTGGGCAGGAGCTCCTGGCACAAAGCTCCTCAGACCTAAGCCAGGCTTTGCTTCAGTTTAGTGCCCACTTTTTTCCCTTTTTTTTTTTTCTTTTGTTTTTCCTGTTCTGAAGATTCCCCATGGTCTTTTAATGGCTTCAAATTCAGCTTTTTGGGTGCTTCACTGCTGACTGTGAGCTGTAAACATCTCACCAGGGGCTGGGCTCTATCTCCAGAGGGGCATCTTGACCAGGATGGACAGATACCCAAAACCAAATAACCAGAATCAATAATAAACCAAAATAAATAATAGACCAAATAACTTGGTTTCACTTCAGGGGATCAAAAAAGAGCAAACCTCAGACATCCCTGTCCTGGAAGGAGCAGTTCCACCAAGCCTGGCTTAAAGTTTCATTGTGTGGATGAGGAATATAACTGAAAATGTGGGTGTTATCTAAGCAAGCCCACGGGCACACACAGCAAATAAAAAAGCCATTTTCATTCATTCATTCATTCATTCATTCATTCACTCACTGGACTTTGCTGTCACTGAAGGAGGCTCCCAACAATCTGCAGCACCCAGAGCTGCTTTACAGGAGCAGGGATGTCAGTGCTGGATTAACTCTTCCTTTCACCAGGGAAAGCTGCTTATCCCATGTGGATTTTCCTCCAAACAGCTCCATTGCCTCCAGGACCCCAAGCCCAGCTGCTGGAACATCCCTGGGCAGAGCTGTCCTCTGTCTGTCCCAGTGAAACCAGCACCTCCCATTCCCACATGGCTCTGGGGTCTGGCCCAGCTCTCCCTGTCCCTAGGCAAACACGAATCAATGGGATAAATCTGCTGGGAAACAGCAAACTGATGAGATCTTGTGGAGCCTGGACTCACCAGTGCTGTTCATTAATCCACCAGTCCTGCTGATGTCAATAAAGGTCTTGGAATGACAAATAAAACTCATCAGGGCCTCTCCTGTGAAGTCATCAGGCAGAAAATAATTGGGGAGGGACAAGAGAGGAGAAGGGGAGGAAAAGAATGACTCACAACTGGATGGATTTTATTTTCCCTGGGATTAAAAGTCTCCTTTCTTTCAAGGGTCTCTGTGCCACCTTTCCAGCCCAGAGAAGCCCCTTTTCCTGAGGCCATGAGGGTGCTGGGCAGCCAGAGAGGAAACAGCCACGGCACAGCTGGGGGACAGTGCTGTGACAACCTGGACACTTCCCAGAGGGTGACTGGAGCTAATGAAGTCATTTACCCCAAGTTTTCCCCCCCAATTCACTTTTGTTTCCATCTCTCAGGCCTGAGGCAGTGAGGTGTCCTTGATTGCCAGGACAATCCTGGAGAGGAATTGTTGTGTCTGCCCAAAATGGGAAAGCAGCAGCTCACACTGTACATGGAGTTTAGAGTCATACACTGAAGAACTGCAGGATTACAAATAGATGAAAAATATAAAAGCTGGCCCTGAGCTCTGCCCTCCCACTGCCCTGGCTTTGCTCTTCACAGCCAAAGTTCAAACAACTTGAACTGGGGGAAGCAGTGGGTGTAAAGATGAACCCCAGGAAAAGATAAAAGGGATACAATGGCACAGGATGTTCTTCAAGCCCTGCCTGGCATCTGCAGCTTTCAAACTCCTCTGTGGCAGCGGATAAAAGTCTTTAAAGCTCTTTGCAAAGCATCTGCTGCCCCGATGGCATCGAGGAAGGACAAACACACAACAGGCTTGAGCCACTCCAGGGCTTGGAGGCACTCAGTAAAAATAAACTGAAGCACCACTCAACCCTCCATTGAACAGAAACGGTTCTTGGAAATGCATGGAGCAAACAAAAGCGTGTTCATTTGTGAAGGACAGAGCTTTTGTGAGGCAAGGATTTAGACCCCGGGCTTTGTGGTGGCTCCTGTGAAGTCACTGAGGCTCTGGAGGTCTGTAGGATATTTTTGGATGCGATAGTGAGGACATGCACCACCCTGTGACACTGGAAGGGCCACCAGGGGCTGTGGGGACAGGCTGCTTGTCCCCCTGTGCAGGCAGGGCACAGCGTGGCCTCAGAGCAGCTCTGCTGCCAGGGATCAGCCAGGCCCCGAGCGCTGGGGCACAGCTGGGCTTCACCCCAAATCCGCCCTCTCATGGGGTGCTGGGACAGACAGCTCAGGCTGGTGGCTTTCTGCACGGGATGGGACAATGCTGTGACCCTGTGGACACGGCAAAGCCAGCAAAGCTCCCCCCAAAGTGCCCTGCCTTGCCTTCCTGGCCTGCACAGCACCCAGCCAGCCCTACCTGCCACCCTCCCACACAAGAGTTTTATAAAGGATTTGGCATAAAGGATTTTTTCAAGGCTCCATTGATGCCTTTTTGGGACTGAAGCCAGACAAAATTAAGGGAATAAAAAGCAGTTCTATCTGTTGAAGGGCCTTCAGGTACATTTAGAGCAGACAAAGCCCACCCAAAATGGACAAGGGGTCACGGGTTTTGACACTTTTATAAGTTTGGTCCATTTGCATGTTGGAGGTTCACCTTCCAATTACAGCTTCAGCTAATGAAGTAATTTACCCCAAGTTTTCTCCCCCAACTCACTTTTGTTTCCATCTCTCAGGCCTGAGGCAGTGAGGTGTCCTTGATTGCCAGGCCTGGAGAGGAATTGTTGTGTCTGCCCAAAATGGGAAAGCAGCAGCTCACATTGTACAGGGAGTTTTAAGTTATACATTGAAAAATTGCAGTGTTGCAATTACATGAAAAATATCACAGCTAAAATCCTGAGGCATCACCATTTACTCAAACTGTTTTCTCCTCCTCACTGCTGAACCTCTTCAACTTCCCAAGCTCATCCAGCCACCTTCAAACTGCTTCAAACCCAAGTGACAAGTGCAACAAGCACAGAATAGACCTTTCCACCCCAGAAACCCTTTCCCACCTCAGAAACCCTTTTCCACCCCAGAAACCCTCCCTGCCCTGCTCAGAGCAGTGCCTGGGGCAGGTGCAGGAGCTGCAGTACCTCCCTGAACACCCAAACCACGAGTAATTTGTTAATGGAGCAATGTAAATATAATAAAAAATGTCCTCTTTGGAGATTTGGCTGTGCTCTAATTAAATGCAGGAAAAACAAAAACAAAAAAAACCCACCCCAGAACTGCCACCTCCTCCCTCCCTCCACTGCCCACAAGAGTTTGGGGCAGGGGAGGTTTGGCGAAGATTAGTGGAAGATTCTTGTGGAAGATCAGAGCTTTGGGGCTGCCTCAGAATTCCTTTAAGGATGCTAACAGAGCAAAGGGATTGATTAATTAGCTTGCAGAACATCGTGACTTCCCGCTTTTGTGGCGGTATCTGTTGGGATATCAACAGATTTACTCCGTGAGTAAATATGTGAGATGCCACACATACCACAGACAGCCGGTCCAGGTTTTGGTCAGCGAAATAAACACTTCAGGTCTGATCCAAAAAATGTCCTGTTTGGAGATTTGGCTCTAATTAAATGCAGGAAAAGAAAAAAAAAACCAACAAAACCCAGAGCTGCCACCTCCTCCCTCCACTGCTCACAAGAGTTTGGGGCGGGGGAGTTTTGGGGAATTTTTGGGAGGTCTGAAGTCGAGTGTGCAGTACCAGGAGCTGGAGCCAGATTCTCACTCATGCTCAGCCTCCTTCTCTTGTGGAAAAAGAAATCACGTCTCCAAATTCTTGTTCTGCACAGCAGTTTTGCCCTGCTGCAGCAGAAGACCCCAGCCTCCAGTGGTGATGCCAGGAAAGGTCTTTTCCTGCATCCTCCCTTCAGCAAAATGACATTTATTGTCAGGTTTGTGCCTGCAGGGCACAGCAGCAGCTCGTTTAAATAAAGAGATTTGCTCAGAGGAAGCTTTTGAATTCTCCCTCAGTGCCAGCAGCAGCGGAGGGAAGGCACGAGGAAGGAGTTCAAACACTGGGGAAATCCAGTCAACCTGTAAACAGGAACTTCACAAAAAATAAGAAATCCTCAATCCCAAGGCATGTCCTGCCATTAATGACCACAAGCTCAGCTGCCACCACGCTGCTGCCTGGAGGCTCTGGGGCTTGGAGGGGCCTCAGCAGAGCCCCAGCCCCACCAGGGCTCTCAGGGAGCTCTTGGTATCACCAGCACCTCTCTGCAGGCAAAATGTCTTTAACCTCCAGCTCAGTGCCGTGGAAAAATTCCCTTTTATTTTGCCACAAAACTTGCTCTGTTCGTTTGTGGTTGTTGCATGCAGGGGCCTGGAGGAAAGCTGGGAGCCAGTGTTTGCTCCCAGTGCCATCACAGGGGGATGAATCCCTCCTGCACTTTTTTTTTTTTGCCCTAAAACCTCTTTTTATGGCCTTGGGCATTGCAGTGCATGGCAGTGGCTGTCTGTACCCTCTGCTGGTTGGAATCCTGGGGTTTGGAGGGGATCTGTGCTACAAACCTTTTAGGAACAAATGGCTCCAATGAGCACTGGAAAAGGGACTTAGAGGAGGTGTGCGCACTCCTGGTGGGAAGCTGCAAGTCAACAAATGCCACAGACACTTTTTGGAGCACTTCAGGAGTTGGGAAGCTCCACACAAACCCCACAGACACTTTTGGGGTCATTAACAGGTTTGCAGCTCCACACAAACCCCACAGATCCTTTTTGGAGCAGTTTAGGAGTTGAGCAGCTTCACACAAACCCTGTGGACACTTTTGAGGACTTTAGGAGTTGAGCAGCTCCATACAAACCTATGGACACATTTTTGAAGAATTTAGGAGTTGAGCAGCTCCATACAAACCCTATGGACACATTTTTGAGGAATTTAGGAGTTGAGCAGCTCCACACAAACCCTGTGGACATTTCTGGAGCAGTTCAGGGGCTGGGCAGCGCCCAGAGTGGCCGTGGGAGGCCGTGGGGTGGCAGTGGCAGGACGAGGCTGGCACAGGAGCCGAGGGACTGACTCATGGGCTCTGAGCTGTGCCAGCCCCGCCAGCTCCCGGTGACTTCAGCGCCTGAGAGAGTTCTTGGTGTTTCTCCCTCTTCCCTTTCAGCACAGGAATTGTTACTCATTCCCTACACAATGCCAGGTAGGTTTTATTGTGGAACGGGCAGTGACATGGAGCTCCTGGGCATGGGAATGCAATTGATTGAAACTCTGGGTTTCCGACATGACTTCAAAACACAACAATCACAGATATTAAGATGTTGGCACCAGGAGCAGCTTGGAGGATAATTATGTACTATGAGCTAATTTTTGGGATCTGTGCTCATTGCCAAAACTCTGCAGCTTTCCTGTCTCCCTCGAGAGCAGCTCAAGCTGCAGGTCCCTTAACTCCCTCATCCCCTGGCTCATTCTCACTTTTTTCCTCCTTTTTTTCCCATCTTTCTCTAAAGTCTTATGGCAGAGCCTCTATCTCAAGCTGGAAGATTTCAGGCTGCTCTTTAAGGTCCTTATCACTATAGTGCATGGGAAAAAAAAAACTGAATTAAACTTGGACAGATTTGGCAACTTTCAAATTTCCTGCATTTTTAACTCCAGAAGTTGATGCTCCTGCAGATTTAGTAACTGATGCCAGGTCAGGGGTCTGTGGGTGTACACCAAAAACCCCCTACAGCTTTATCCCTGGATGGAGAGGGATGAATGGTTGAGGAGCCATTTTTCTGAGTCCTTATAAGAAAAGAACAAATGTGCAAGTTAAGAACTGCAGCATTCCCAGTGTTCCCTGTGAATGGAATGTCTTCAGGCACATGGAGAGCTGGATGAAGCCACCCTGCCCCTCTGCCTGAGACCCCTCACGTTGAGGCTCCAGTCCTGTCCCCAAGGGTGGCTGCTGCCTTTCCCTTTGGAATAAACCAAAATTTGCACATATTTGTGAAAATAACCCAGCAAACACTGAGGCAGAGCTGAGGAGCAGGGGAAGTGTTTCTGTCTGTCCCTGCCCATGGCCACTCATTGCTGCCCTTCCAGCTGAAATTGCTTCGGGTATTATCTCTGTGATTCACTCCTGAACACGAAACAGAATCCTTCTGAAAGGCTGCTCTAGTGTCTGTGACTAAGCTGGTGCTGAGTTTACCCACGTTGGAGAGCCCTGGCAGTGCAGGGCTGGCTGTTGTCACTCTCTGTGACTGGGGACAGGCAGTGATGCTCAGGAACACGGAGAGCCTGCACACCTGAGCCCAAAGGAAAATAAAACTGGATAAAGCTGGACTTTGTAGGTTTCCTCCTGCTGCTCAGTAAGGGCTGGTGTTGCTGTAACTTCAGTTTTCAGTCTAAAATCTGTAGGGGGGCCACGTTTGTGGGTCCCTGATCCCTGCAAGTGTCCAAGGCCAGGGCTTGGAGGAGCTTGGGATGGTGGAAGGTGTCCCTGCCATGGCAGGGGTGGAATGAGATGGGCTTTATGGTCCCTTCCAACCCAAACCAGTCCATGATTCCATAACTTTGGGGATCTCTTTTGGCACTAATGACTGCTAATGTCTAATGAATCAGGAACAGTTTGTAAATCCATGAGGATCCACGAGCAGGGAAGAGTCCTAAAGGCTCTCCATGGGGATCTCCAGGCATTCTGTGAGGCAGCCACTGAAAATTTCAGCCACTCAAACAGCCCAGCCTCATCTCAACCAAAAGGCCAGGGAAGGAGAGTGTGAAGAAACTTTTTAAAAGCACAATCTGATTTGGGATATTTAAATCTGGGACTCTTTGCTACTTTTTGTCTAAAATGAGTCAATTTCTAGCAACAACAACCCCCTTACAAGTCCTCTATCCCCACAGAGTTCAGCAGAACCTTTCCCAGAGCAGCAGCTTTGTCCCAGCTCCATCAGCAGCCTCAGCCCTTGCTCTGGGCCACCGTGGAGTGAAAATGAACCAGTGATGAGACAGCACCCGAGTAAATTCATTCTCATTTCCTGATAAGACAAACCAGCCCCCTCAGGCTTTCTCCAAGTAGAAAAGGAGTCATTCAAACACCAAAAACATGCTAAAATAAAGAGCATGCAGCGAGAAATTAGTTTTCCCTGAGGAAGGCAGCAGGGCTTTGATGTGGGGACACACATGGGACGGCAGTGCTGACAGACAGGCCCCCAGGGCTGGGGAGCAGGGTCTGAGCTCACACAAACACCCCACACCCACGCCAGGACCTCAGTGCTCCCAGTCACAACTGGGATCCCACTGGGATGGGCTCCCCCAGGCTCCAGCTGCTCCCACAAAAACCACGTGCAAGGATTTTTTTTTTTTTTATGTTTTGTTCCCTTTTGTTCCTGCTTTGGCTGATGATTAAAACCCAAAGTGTCAATGAGCAGCCCCCTCCCCTCCAAGGCCTGGTGGATGCTCAGGGAAAGATTTGATTTGGGAGAGGTTTGATCTGAACTTTTGAGGAGAATCAGGTGAGTGCTGCAGCCCAAGAACCTCTGAAAAAGGGCTTTTTAAAACTTGTGATCCCACAGTCAGTCCCAGAAAATGTCCCACACTGCTCTCCAGAGACATTCAGAGCACAGAGAAAGGAGCTCTGGCTTTTTTTTTCTCTGGATCCTGGAGGCTGAGCAGACCCTGGAGTGGTTAACAAAGTGCCACCCTCCTGCCAGCCCTGATGATAATCCCCTTCTAAAACTCATCATCCAGCTCAAGATACTCTAACTGGGAAGACTTTATTTCCTCCTGGAGTTTCAGGAGCTCCTCCTCACAGCCCTGTCTCCTGGTCACCCACAGCACAAAAATGTATCATGACCAAGGCCTCAAAACTCTGTAAAAACACAAAAATCAGGCAAAGCCACTTGAAGAGACTCTTCACACCACTATTCTTATTAAAAATGGGATTTATACCTGAGCTGGAACACCCCAAGCTTTCAGTTCCAAACACCATCCCCCTGCCCCAAGCTGGTGCTTGACCAGTGATGGCTCCTGTTGACACCAGATGGTTTTCATCAAAGCCACTATTTTTATTCTGAAATAATAGCATCAGCAATTGTGAATGAATGAAGTTGTCTCAGCTCTCACTTTCCCACCAATTAGAGTGAATTATGAACAACCCTTGAATAAGAGAATCTCCCTTCTCAGTTATTGCTGCTCAAAGATGTATTTTTCTGGTGGCCAGCTCTGTATTATTTGACTGATTTATAGGCCCATAACTTCTGGAATTAGAGGTGATCTTTTTTTCAGAGCTTTAACTCTAAGTGGTTTCTTTTTCTTTTTCTTTGAAATCATGTGGAAAATGAAGATGATAGATATTCCCTCCATATATTTTCAGCCCTCTAATAACAAGCTGAACTTCACTTGCAGCTTTCCAGCTTCATCCTCATCCCACATTAACTCTGGAACTCGTCATTCCAAACACACTCAAGATGAAATGGGCTTTAGGTTGTCTAAAATATTGATCAACCTTTAACCCTGCAAAAAGCCAGTCAGAAACTCAGGAATCTCTTAATAAATTTAGGAATATGCTGGGGTTTTTTTCCATTAGAAGTCAAACTTGCAGAAGATTTTATGTGGGGAAGATTTTAGAGTTTTATCAGCAGAAATCATCTTGCAGTGAGTGCAGCACTGCTGTTGCCAACATATATTTGGTCAAACATATTTAGGACACAAAAAAAAAAAAAAAACCTAAAAAGTTTATTCCTATTTGAGCAGAGCTGACATGATCCTTAAATGATGGAAAATTTTGGGACTATTCTTAGGACACTGCTCTTTGTCTCCTGGAGGTGAAGTGTTGGAGTCAGAATTCCTCTTGCTATGAAACATCCCCTGGTTCTCATCAGCCCCATCAAAATTTATGGGGTCTCCATGGCTGGGTTGAGTTTGGAGGATGAATTTAGCGGGACAAAGTTGCCAACTCCCCATCACTTATCTGAGCCTGAGGCAGCCTCTCAGATTTTCCCAGAAAGAATCTGTGCTTGGAACTGTTGAGATTAAAATAGAGAATTGTCCCTGTACTTCAGGTGTTATTCTGGAATTAAAAATCCAAGAAATTTAGAGATTTTAAAATGTTCACTAAAAGAAACAGGGCCTTTAACTTCTTTTTCTAAATCTACAGGAGAATCTGGATATTTGAAATTTTGCTGCTGTTGGGCTGGGCTTCAGTTGAATTATAATTTCTTAGTTGAATTATAATTTCTAAGTTATTTTTCCTGGTGATACCTAATAAAGTGAAAGCTGACAGCAAAGAACCTCTGCCTGGCCCACCTGAATGGAATTTCTCCATTCCCTGTGTGCTGGCTGCCCAAATGCCTCCTTGTCGCAGGAGACAGGGAAGGATTTGTGGTGAAATAACAATAAACAAAAATTAATAGGTCAGGCTTGCAGAAACGCCTCCAGACAAGCTGGGCCAGCTGGGATCAGCTCAGGCTCCCAGGATATGAGGCATTAGCAGCATTTTCCATGGGATAAATACCAGAGAAATTGGCTCTGGCTGTTCCTCCTGTACCTAAACTTCCTGTGATGATTTTTTGAAATCCTGCTGTGAAACAGCAATGGATGCTGGAGCCCTTCAAAGTGGTTATGAAAAATCAGTAACATTGCCCTTCTGTCCTCCCATGCCTCCTGTTCTCTGGGTTGCAATTTCTTTGACCCAAAAGTCACCTCTTTGCTCTGGTGGATGCCCCAACCATGGAATATCCTGGGCAGGAAGGGACCCACAGGGATCATCAGCTGATGTCCCCTGTTGTCATTGTGTTCCCACCTTCTGAAGGCATCCAGCACCAGCTGTGTGATGATCAGAAGGTGCTGGAGAGCCTGCAGGAGCCACATGCCACAGGGATAGGAGGGGCTCTGCTCCTCAGGGAGCTCCTGTGTTTGTCCACGGGCTGATCCTGTGCCTGGGGCTGCAGCCCATGCAGAGCAGAGATGGGCTTGCAGAGGAGCCATCCAACAGCTCATCAGGGTGGGTGGCAGCTGTGGAAGAGGTTTTGCAGCCACTTCTGTGAGCCAGAGAGGAGTTTGATAAGAGGATCCATGTTTACCCCTGGAAGAATTTGCTACCAAGGTCGTTGACACAGAAACCAAGAAAGAAAGAAGGAGAAATAAGAGAAACCTGCACCTGCCTGTTCCAATGAGCACTTTGTTTGTCTCTGGTGACCAATGAGCAAAATTTATGAGCTTTGTAAGAATGCATAAAAAGCATGCATGCTAGAATAAAAGCAGGTCTGAAGCCTTCTGAAAGTGGAGTGTGTTGCTTTGTGTTGTGACTGTCTCAACTACGACAGGCAGCAGCCTCTGGAGGTGCCCACCCCTCTGCATGGCCCATGGTGGCAGAGGAGTGACACCCACTACCCTGCCCAGCAGTGGCACAAGGCTCTGGATCTGCTCCTGCTGAGCTCTCCCCACCCTTTCCCACCAGGAGCACCAACACCCTGACCTCACACAGGTGGCACGTGGCCCATGGGGTGTCCCCAGCCCAGCCATGGTGGCACTGCCACCCCCAACACTCCACACGGTCACTGTGGCTGCCAGGGAGCCACTTTGCCTCTCTCCCACTCCCATTCTCTGCCATCTGCAGATGGTTATGGCAAAGCTCGAGGTCCACCAGCTCCTGAACAGCCTCCTCCAGCCATCCTGGTGGGATGATTGAGGTGGAGGTGCTGGGAGGGAGGAGGGAGTGCTGATTCATCTCCTGAACCAAAGGTGCTCTGCTTGGCTTTGTGAAATGTCCCAGGAACCACTGATGTCATTAACTGGTGCTCAGCAGCCAAAAATGATATTGTGTTCATCTGTATTTGGCTTGTAATGCCCTGTACTGGTCTGTATTTGCACTTCCATGTATTGCTCTGGATGTAAATGGATGCTCTGTCTTGACTTTTACTGGTGTGTAAATGGATTGTATCTGGAGTTGCATTTGTATCTGGAGTTGCATTTGTATCCATTGCTTCCGTGTGTTTTGCTGAAGCGTCAATAAAACAATTCATTCTACAAAGTTGAATCAACCCTAATAAAGATGCCTCCCCATCCCTGTGGCTCCTGCGTTTTCTGGGTGTGGTTTAGCAACCCTGTTGTGAGGGGATGAGGCACTTGAGAGCCCAAATCTCTCTGGTGCTAATTTTAGGCTGGCACAGAGAGCTGTTTCATCCCCTCAGCTCTGTGCAGAGGCAGCTTTGCAGAATATTAGTGGCTCAAACAGCATTTCGTGTGCAAGGAGTGAAGGGAAAAGTCCTCGGTCTCTCAGCTTTGTGGGGCTTGAGCTGAGTTATGCAAACAAAGTTCCTTCAGCTGTGGAGTTATTTACAGGTTGGCTCGTGCAGGCCTTAGTGACAGATTTAAATGAATTAATTTTTCTGACTTTCATTCGCTGCCTTCCCCTGCTGTTTCCCCTCCAGCTATTGCGTGTAATTACAGGAAATCTTCGTATATCACATCTTCAAAAAGGCACAATGAAAAGCAATAGCAGAGCTATCCACTTCTTCTTGCTTTCATGTTTGTTTTGGAGGGGATGAAAGGGTGTGGTGGAGCTTTTCCTCGCAGCACCCCCGAGCTCTGCTCAGATCACCCAGTGCAGGCACCCCGAGCTCTCCTCTCACTCAGCACAGACAAGACCTGGCAGCCCTGCAGCAATTACTTAGAGCTTTCTTGGCTTTCAAACTGCTTTTAATGATTATGGGAGACATCCACAGTAATCAATCCAAACACGGCTTTTTTTTTTTTTTTTTTTTTTTTTTTTTTTTTTTTTTGTTTTTTTTTTTTTTTTTTTGTTTTGGAAGCATTAAAGAAGAAATGCAAGTGGTTGTTCTTTTAAACCTGGGTGTTTCCTTGCTCAGGGAGCAAAGTAATTGTTGAGAGTCGTGCTGTCACATCTAAGAGGCAAAACTCAAAAGCACAAACTTCATTTTGAAATCAATATTAATTTAGGATGGAAAGACCTGGCCATGCCTGCAAACAACTCCTAAACCAGCATGTTTGAGCCCAGAGCTTTGGTGAACAAAGAAAGGGGAAAAAAATCTGGAATTGGCTGTGATCAACTTAAAACACCAAGAGCATCTTTGTCCCCACCGGGGGGTATAAAACTAGATTAGGAGAGAAAGGGAATTAAGTAAAAACTGTGGTGTCAGAGTTGGATAAAACAGGGAGAGAGAAAGAAAAGCTCTGCTGGTTTGGTTGCCTTCAGAGAAAGAAGTGGGGTGGTTTTTTTTTTAAATGGAAAAAAGAAGAATTTTCCACTGGAACCTGGGCAGAAAGTCAGAATGAAATAGATGTAATTGAGGCACAGACCCAAATGAGGGATTACATTACTGATATGTTTTTTCCTAAATGATTCTTCTTTTAATTTTATGTACTGTCAGGGAAACTTCTTAGATACATAAATACTGGTGGGAATTAAATTGATCTGAGAAATGTGGGGTTTATCTTTTTTGACAGAGGCAAATCAAAGGATAAAGGCTGGATCTTTGATAGGAACATAACAGAGTTTGTGCCAGGGAGGTTTTACCTCTCCCATCCAGTGTGAACAACTTGCTAACTCCGCTGAATGTCAAGGCCTTGGTGTGGATATTTACAAAGGGAGCTTGATTTAAATCAAAGAGAGTCCAATTCCTCCTCCCTGATAGTGGGATCACTTCTGGACAGGATTCAGACAGACCCCACACCCCCACCCATCCCAACACCACTCTGACATCACCTTCCAGTTTCATGTCTTTTTTCCACCACATAAATTGCATTGAAGCCCAGTGATATCACTGCTGCAAAATCCCCTTAATCCTCAAAGCAGATACAACCACAGGGGTTTAAACACCTCTGTTAATCCCTTATAGAGAATAATAAACCATTTGTTGGAGGAAACTTTATCTCCCAGACACCGACACGGACACGGCTGTGACATGAAACGCCAGGAGTGATCCAAGGGTTAAGCACAGGAAGTCAGAACTGAAAACTTGACTCGATTAAATCACAGATTTAGGCAATTTTCTGATCTGCAGATGAAGGCTGAGTTCCTGGCAGGTGATGTAAGTTGTGCCTTGCTGATGGACACGACTGCACATGACACAGTTCAGGTATCCCAGAACAAGTTCCTGAAGCATTTCCCCAGTGGAGGCTCTTTTGCAAGAGCCTGCTTTTCCAAGAGGGTCATGAACATCATCAGCTTTCACGAGGTCCAGAAAATGTTCTCTCTCTCCTAAAAAAATCCCTAAACTATGGATAAAAAACAATTAAACGTCACCTTTTATCACCAGAAAAAAAAAAAAGGAATCTAAAAGACCCCCAAAACTGCAGCAACTAGAAGGCACTGATATCTTTATACCTCATGGAAGAGCCACAGATTAAGAACTTGCCTGAAGCTTTTTCTAGCCAGGAAAAGTCCTCAGGCATGTAAAAACCCCACACATCTACATGCCTATGGATAACTGACCTCACCTGTGGCAATTCTCCTCCTCACCTGCTCGAGGGATTGAGCTGGGAACAGATGGAGCAGGACTGGAATGAGGGCCACATTCCCTGCACCTTGTATTTTCCTCTTTTTAGCTGTTCCCTGCTGGCCTCCAACTATAAACAGATTTTCTAGAAATTATTGGGTCATGATGGTGATAATCCCAAGTCTACTTAGTCTCATATTCTGAGAATTTACAAACTGTAGCAACAACACAAAAAATGGGGGTCAATAACTCAACCCTTCCCTGAAACTGGCCAGAGTGGGAGTGAGCTGGGACAGAGGTTTGGGGCAGGAAATTTCCCTTTTTCCATGGGAAATTACTGGGAGAATTCAGGGAGACAAACTGGAATCACAGAGGGATTCTGTCCAGCTGATAAAAACCCTTTGCACTCCTTGAGTTTGATTTTCAGATGTATTTTCTTAGAAAATCAGACTCAAGGGCAGCCAAGGCGTAGTCCCAGGTACTCAAGCTTCCCACAGGATGCATCACTGCAGCTTGATGAGCCTTGTTGTCTTTAAAATGATCCTGGAAATGCCCAAATGCTGGTCCAAATCCAAATGGAAATCCAACATGAGGCAGCAGTGGAGGTGTTTGGAAAGTGAGGACATGCAGCCCTGAAATGAGATCCCACCACGGATACTGCCCTTGCTGGGGCTTGTTTGTTCTGCAACACCTTCCTAGCCCTGGATGGTTACAATTTCCTTGGAGTTATTTTTTTTAACAGGATAAAGTGAGAAAACAGAAGGAGGAAAATGAAAAAAAAAAAAAAAAAAAGGGATTTTTAAATCAACTGTCATTCCTGGCAAGGTTGAGGATCCCAGCAAGGTATTTGTTTATTATCAGGTATTTCCTCAGGATCAAATTCAGGGGAGAGAAGTCTGGTCCTGGTTAAGGTCTGTTTAAAGCCCTCCTTGAAAAGAGATTTATGCAAGGAAATTACCTAACCTGGGGCAGGGGCTGAGTCAGCGGCAGCGGCTTCTCCTCCTCATTGTTGGTGCCTCAGGGGGTTTTTTTTAGCCCTGCCGAGGGCGCCCAGTGAGAACAGCGGCGGGTCCTGGCTCACAGAACGGGATCAAAGCTCCAATTGTTTCGAAGGAAATGAGGCAGCAGGCGCAGAGCTCTGGACACCGCTCCTCTCCCAGCCTCACCAGCAGCGCCTGGCACCGGGCACCTCCTTGGGGTGAGGGACACACGGACACCTCCTTGGAGTGAGGGACACACAGACACCTCATTTGGGTGACGAACACATGGACACCTCCTTGGGGTGAGGGACACACGGACACCTCATTTGGGTGAGGGACACATAGACACATCCTTTGGGTGAGGTACACATGGACACCTCGTTGCCACAGCATCCCTTTGGTGCTGGGACTGCAGCTCCTAAATCCCACCTCGTCCCATGCTTGGAAGTGGTGGCTCAGCCAAATTCCCACCTCAACAGGGCCTTTTCCCAATTTTTGGCTGCTTTTGGGAGGAGGAGACACCAATCTCTTCCCAGTTTTTGGCTGATTTTGTGAGTGGTGGATGTGCGAAGATTCCCACCTCCACGGAAGTCCTTCCCAGTTTTTGGTCATTTTTGGAAGTGCTGGCTGTGCAAAATTCTCAATTCAATGGGAGCTTTTCCCAGTTTTTAGCTGATTTCATGAGTGGTGGCTGTGCAAAACTTCCCACCTCAATAGGAGCTTTTCCCAGTTCTTGGCCAGTTTGGAAGCGCTGTCTGTGCAAAAATTCCACCTGAAGAGGAGCTTTTCCCACTTTTTGGCTGCTTTTGGGAGAAGAGGACACCAATCTCTTCCCAGTTTTTGGCTGTTTTGCGACTGCTGGCTAGGCAAAGATTCCCAGCTCAACAGAAGCTTTTCCCAGTTCTTGGCCATTTTTGGGAGTGGTAGCTGTGCAAAGATTCCCACCTCAACAGGATCTTTTCCCACTCTTTTGGCTGCTTTTGGGAGAAGGAAACACCAATCTCTTCCCAGATTTTGGCCACTTCTGTGACTGGTGGCTGTGCAAAAAGCTCAATGGGAGCTTTTCCCAATTTTTGGCTACTTTTGGGAGAAGGGGACCCATGGCATGGTGGAGCAGCAGGAGGGCAGCCCTGGGTGCTGTCCCATCCCAGCTGCTCCCAACAGGAGCATTCCCCAAGGAAGTGGCCCTGCCCCATCCAAAGGATGGCAAAGACCTCTGAGTTCATCCTTCCTGCCGGCAGCCAGCCTGATGCATTTAACTGTCTGGTGATGGGACTTCCACACTGTTTCTTTGGGGAAAAAAACTTCCCATACACAGCTGAGCTCAGGGAACTTCAACCCACGGGCAGGGCAGCAGCTCCAGAGCACATGACTGGGGTTGAAACGAGGTTTTGGAGGCAAAACATGGCCTGAGCAGGTTGTTGTATTATTTTTTCCAAGGTCACTGCTGGAATATCTGGCAGCCTTTATCTCACGCTGGGAAATTTTACTGTACTTGCAGAAAGCAACCAATATTTCTCATCCTGCTGCCCGACTCCTTGCTGTTTGTGTTGGTTTAACTTCCCTGACCCCAAAACACGAAACTGGAGCAACGTGGGCTGGAAGTGGAGCCCGAGGTGGATGTGAGTGATGTGTGTAATACAGTAAAGGACTGGGAAACAAACATCCAGCAAGCATCCTGGATGGAAACTCTTTCATCTGCATCGATCATTGACGTCCCTGCTGACAGAGCGTGGCTCTGCCAGCGGCCTCTGATCACTTTGAAATGCCTCACAAAAACGTCTCCCTGCACTTAAGGTTTTCCGCTGCTAAGAAATATCTTAATGCTAAAGATTTGTTTACAAGGGGTGGCTGTTTCCACTTGCTGGAGCGCTTAAAAAGTTGTTTTTTCCAACCACAAAGTAGATCTAAACATTAAGTGTTTCTCAAGTTGGGTTTCCAGCTCCTAGACTGCTATAAACATTAAGTTTCATTGGTTTAAAGCAAAATACGGCAAAAAAAAAAAAAAAATTGCTGCTTCCACTTAGCCTCTCATAATGTAAAATAAAAAGAAAAAAGGGTGTTTTAAACGAAGTCTTATTTTTAAAAGGCTTGTTATGCAATGGCCTGTGGTTGAAAACAGGGTCATGGGGACAAAGCACTTCCCTGTTTGCACTGATGGTGCTGAGGGTGGGTTTTGATCCTGTCGCCCTTCTCTGCCACTCTGCTGGGAGGGGGAGCTGAGCAGTGTCAGCTCTCCAGCCAGAGGATTTGAGATCCTGGAGCCTTCCAGGGCAGGGAGTTACCTGCAGGGTGGCTGGTGGTGGATTCTTTGGGGCTGTAAGGCCATGGGGTTTGAGCTCTGCTCTGAGGGGACACTGAGCCCTCTGATCTCAGTTGTCCCCAGTGTTTGTAACAATTGTCCTTGCAAAAAAACCCTTTCCTAAGCCTGGGTTTATTCAAGGGTCAAGCCTGGGAATGGGAGATCTTCCATCTGAAGAACAGTCCTGAAAAATAAAATATTCCTGGAACTGTCCAAAGCCAGGCTGGATGTGGCTCTGAGCACTCTGGGATAGTGGAAGGTGTCTCTGCCCATGGCAGGGGTTGGAATGAGATGAGCCTTAAGGTCCTTTCCAACCATTCTGGGATTCAGTGGTGATGGTGATGACCATCATCACCTCACTGTCCAGGGTCAGCTCTTTCTCAGGATTTTGTGATGGTTGTCTGCAAACTGACAGCCCAAAGGAGTGATTTCTGTTTGAAAACAAGGGTTGCTGGGTCATCACACATTCCCAGTTGGATCACTGGAAGTGAATGATCAATAGAAAAATAATTTTTCGATTGAATTTTAAATGACAGAATTTCTATTGAATTTTTCTCTTGCAGGTTTGGAGTGGAAAACACAGTGTCTGGAAAATATTCCTGTGATATAGAAACGTCTCTTGGATCAGCTCTGTAATGACACCAACTGCCCCAGCAGTTCTACAAAAAGGGCTCTAATTCATACCCAGGTTTAATTTGCTACAATATTTTTGCAATCTCTGTAAAATTAAGGAAGTTCTGGCATTGGTCGGCATTAATTAATGACTTGAGTGTCCTTAACTTCCAGTGAACTCTGCCTAGGCTGCACCTCCTTGTGCCTTCCATATCTGAATGGTGAAACCCGAGTCAGGCCAGGACTGGCTGCTGAGTGCTGGGAGAAGCTTTTCCTCAGGCAGGAAGGGAGAGCCACTCTCTGCTGGCCCCACCTGGGGCTTGGGTTATGATAAATCTGCTCTCACATCTCACAGCAGTCCGTCAAAACTCCTGCCAGGCCACTCTGGTGCTCACCCCCCCCGTGCTGGATCTGTCCCCACGCTGCTGGGGATGTCACCTGGCCTCTGCTCCTGCCCTCCAGCTGAGAGGAAACTTCCTGTGGGATGTGGACAATGCCACAGCAAAGAGCCCTGAGCTCAGAGCTAGCACAGCTCCCATCAGTTTTGCTGGCTGCTCCTGTGATGCCACCGTAGCAATTCTGGAAGCAGACTGTGAAAACTCCAGGTTTTTTGCCTGTCTGGTGTATCCTCACTTTCCTTATAGGGAATTCAAAGGCTGGAAGCTCTCAGTGAGTTGAACTGAAGCTAAAATCTTCTTTAATTACAGCTTAGGCAGTTCATTTGTTCAAACTCAAATGCTGCTTCAATAGTTTGGCTCTACATTTATTATTCTTATCAAGAAAGGCACATCTTGGACTGCCAGAAAGCTCCTGGGCATTTTCAGATGACTCTGAGGTAGAATTTCGTTGCTGCTATTCCCATGTCCTTTGCACGAAGGAAGGAGCTGCCCATCCCACAGTCTGGTTGAAATGTCAAAATTATGTGATTTTTAACATCCTCAGAGTAAAAACATGTTTTGCTTCCTGGTTGTTGTTCTTTTATGAGGTGCCTTGAATCAAAATAGTTGCACGAATCTTTTCTTGATGAAAAGGAAAGCCACTTGTATCTCCAAAATATTTCAAGTGGAAATTGCTGATGCACTCTCACTTTAGCCAAAAACATAAAAGCACTTCAGGATGATTAAACAATAAATGTCTGTCATTCTCCTCCACAGTCCCTTCTCTGTTTCTCTCGTGATGTTGTTCATTTAAATGTGACCACAACATCCAAATTTCCTACACTCAGAGTTTTTCCTGGTTTTTCTCATTTCCCTCTTTCCCCATCTGAAGATCTTCATTCCCTCTGCAGCTCAGGAACGGCGCTGGAAAATCCACACATCAAAGCATCCACGTGGGAAAGGGACAGGGAAGAGTTCAAGAGCAGCAAAAAAAGCCTCCTCCTCTATTTCTCCTGATCCAAGTCAGCCCAAAAGAAGGAGCCCAGTGCTGTGGTTGGCACAGCTGTTGTTCCCTGTTGGAGCAGCACAAGGACACCTGTGCTGGGCTGGGCATGGCACAATGCTCGGAAATCAAGGAAAGTTCATCTCCAGGCAGGGATGGCTGCAAGGAGACAACTCACAGAATACACAGAGCCTCAGCAGTGGCACGGTGCAGAAATGGGAACAGGATATGTTTTTCCCATGGTTTGGGAACAATGTGAATACTTTCTCACACACTGTTGGTGAAGCACTTTGGCACACCTGTGCACTTGGACAGCTCTATTATACTCCAAGGTCTCCTGCTCGGCTGCTAAGGGCTCTTTTCCTCTCTAAGAACATGGATTGATTACGTGGAAACATGATTTGGTTTTGTATTTGTGCTGGATCGTGGATCAGGAGGAAGTTGCAGCATGTTCTGGCTCCCGAGCAGAGCTTTCTGCTCCCCAGCTCAGAGTGAGAGAGGAGCAGGGACAACCCGGAGATGTTTACACAGCTCTCTTTTTATTTTGACCATCCTGAATAAGGAAAAACTGTTTACATGCTCCAGAGGATGTTTTGCCACTGTCACTTCCTACAGAAACGTCCTCAAGTTTTGAGTGCTGGCAGAGACAAATCACTCCTTGTGCCTTTGGCTGGAGTCCCCTAGGAGAGAGCACAGACCTCGCTCCTCCCTGGGCCCTTCAATCCTGTAATCAGCTCTGCCAGATCCAAACAAATCACAGTTGCTCCAGGGCATCTGCATCTTGTTATTCCAGATGATTTTGGGTGGGATGCTGTGGGATGCACAGCAACATGAGATGTCGGATCCCTGGGCAGGTGGCATGAGCTTTGTCCCCAGATATCTCCACCCCACTCCTGGTGGGAACCACACAACCATTCAATGCCACTGGCTTCTTAAATATCCACTGCAGTGAATTTGGAGCTGCATTTTATATTTAAGGATCAGTTTGGCATGGTCAGGCAGTGGGGACAGCACAGAGCTGCTGCTCTGAGAAGTGGGTCCTGTGTCATCTCCTATTTTGAGAGTTAGCAGAGGGTTCAGCTGGTTTTTCCTTCTCTCCAGACAATTCCTCACCTTCCTCAGTCCCAGGCTAAGCACTGGTAGAAATAAGGATCCCCTCAGAGTGTAAGTTTAGAGTCCATCATATTTGAGCAGCACCACCAGAGCCAAACTCTCAGATTCCTGAGCTCCTGCAGCTCCAGTTCTGTTGGTGCAGTTATGTCCCGTAGGTGGGACAGCACGAGGTGTTTTTCTGAGCTGTAAAACAGGGTGGCTGCAGTCAATTCAAAGTTTACCATTTTCCATCCCCACGCAGAACCAAACAGAGCACAAAAAGCCAGAGAATTGCAACATTTTCCCCATAAATGTCCTTTAAAAATGTTTTCAGCGATCGTTTGGCACAGGAGCACAATTTCCATCAAAAACTGTTGAAGGACAGGATGGTTCCCCTCCTTTCCCTCCACAACCGGGAAGGATAATTTGTCCCTGCAAAAACCATAAGAAATTTTCCAGCTCAGGAACGAAGGCCCAGCCAACACCTGACCACGTGTGTGCAGGAGCGCGGAGATGCCGAGGGAGCTCCGTTCCCTGCGGAGCACAGCCCGTGCCATGCTCAGCCTTGGAATGAGTCAGGAGAAGTCAAATGAAGAAAACACACCAGGCAGCATCACGCACAGGGGCCGGAGCTACCTGGGTTTTATAACATCCACTCGGGTTCCAATTTCATCCGCTTGGCAAACGCTCTCCTGGTGGAAATAATTGAGGCCCGAGAGTCAAAAGCGATGGAGGAAATATCTAAGCTATGAAATGTCAAGTTGCTTTCCAAAAGGGTTCCAATCTCCAACCACATCAAGAAGGGGTGTCTGAAAAGACAATCAGGATTTTGGTCAATTAAATGTAGTTTTTTTAGTTTTTCTTTTGGTTGGGGATGCAGGGCCAGAGGAATGCCCGGCTTGGTGGGGGGGGGGGGTTTATCCTCCACAACCCTGCAGACCTTGTTTTTCAACTGCAGGTCTTGGGATATTTTCTCCTCAAGGATTTGTATTTTCTATAAAGTTCCATTCAGATTATCCTAAGTGGGTGATTTGGGAGCTTGTTTTCATTTTCGCTTTGTATCAGGGAGGTGAAACCTTCAACACTTCCAAACTGCAGCCAAGAAGGTAAATATTAATTCTCCAATTAACTCCTACTAAAACTACATTTCAACCTGAGAGTGCAGAACCTGCTGCACAGGGGGATTTATTTCAGATAAATATCAGCCACATCTATTGCCCAGCAAACCCTTAAATAAATGAAGTGGTTCAGAGTGGAAAAGTCATTCCTGAACATGAACCATGAGGTATCATCGATGTCTTACAACTGAATATCAAAGGTACAACCACTCACTCTTCCACTGGACAACTTGCTTCTCATCCCTCAAGAAGGAGGAATTCTGTAATAACTCTTTCAATGTTCTTTGGAGTCTCTCAAACTTCATAAAAAAGGGGAAAGAAGGATGAATGTATTCTTGAACATACCAAAAAAGAAAGAGTCAGCTCTATTTTCCTGGGGGAATTGAACTATATTAGTTTACATCCTGTGGTATGAATAAATAAACAATCCCTAACCAATTTCAGACTTGCTGCTGTTTTGGCTGGCAGAACCTTTGCTTGGAAAGGCTCATCTAACGCTGCTCTGACCAGCTCCCATTTTCTCCTTCCCCTCACTTCCCTGCCCCTGGGCCTCCCCACTTCCACTCTCCCTCCTTGCTGATCACTTTCATGTTTCCTGGTTTCCTCTGTTGCCTTTTTTTTGGAGTTAAGCTCCTTTCCACATCCATATTTTAATTATTCTCAGTTGCCAAATTGTCTGTTGTTGCACTCTGACAAGGAGGTGGTGTCCATAAAATCCGTATTTATGGATTGGGGATTAATAGCACAGGGATGTGGGATAAATAACATGTTTAAAATAAGCTACTGAGTCCTCCAGGATGGCTTGGGGTTCAAGTCCTTGCAATCTCTGCCGTCACTGAACCTTGGTGGCTTCCCTGTGTGCCTCCTCTGACATGGTGCAGACACCATTCCCAGCTCTCATCCCAAGGTGCTGCTCCACTGTGGGTGACAAAGGACTTCTCTGCACCACGTCCCTGCAGAGCTTTGTTTCTGGAGCTCTGAAAAGCCAGCAGAAAAGGAGGCACAAAAATAACAGCTGGGAAGGAGATTAAAGCTTGAGTATAATCAGGGAACTTTGGGACTGGGTTGGGTGGGCATGAATCGCTCCGGGTATAAGTAGGGAAGGAGCACAATGGTTCCTCTCCATCCCTGGGCTTGTTGCCACCACCAGCAGGCTCTGAGGGTGCCTCAGCCATGGCTGTGGTGCAGAGGAGCTGCACTCTCCATCATCCCCCTCGTTTGGGGGTGTTGGGGCCGAAGATCCCTGGGGAATCTTTGTGAACAGAATCCTTCATTTCACTGGGATTGGCTCTCTCCTGTCTCCTTCCAGCACAGGACACGAGGACATTTGGGGACAGGGTAAGGACCTCTCTAAACCCCCAGGCTGAACCTGCACCCTGGCAGGTGCTGAGTGCATCAACATTGGATTTCTTCCCTCATATAAATCCAGCAGGGGAGAAAACCATCCCAGAGGCGAAGCCAGCTTGGAAAATGCTGTTTATTCCCTTGAACTCCCTACGAAAGACACAATAGAACAATGGGCTGGAGGCGATGGAGAGGCAAAGCCCTGAGGTCACCTTCTCCTGTCCCAGCTGGTGCAGCATTGTTCCCTGATGGGAATTTCTGCCCGTGGCTCAGCTCCGTGACCATGTGTTTCCTACCACTGCTGCTCCCTCCCCCAGTCCTTCCGCCTCTTTGTTACTCCCTCAGAGGCCAGGATTATTAATTAAACCTCACTCAGGCTCTGGGGGAGATCGGTATGAGGAACCTTAATTTTAGAGATAGGGAACTGATGCAAAAAGAATGGGGATGACCTTGGGAAAGCCACAGGAAGGAGGCAACATCCATGCCAGGAGTGCCTGCGGGGCTCGGCAGGGACCCAAAGCAGCCCTGGGAGGAGGATCTTTATGGGCACCTTGGAAGGCCTGGGCCCAGGAGATGTTCCAAGAGGCAGGAGGTTCCTGGGATGGCACTCAAGGGTCTGTCTCCCCTCTGGGATGAGAGCTTGGATCTCCACAAAACTTCTTCAGAGCTTTTGGGCACCATCAACCTAAGGATGTGGGACAGGTCCTTGGGGGATGTGGGGTTTGCTGGGACATGGATTAAGCCTCAAACATCTGAGTTCCCGTTGGTTGTGCACAGTATTATCTGTGTGGGTGGCTAAACCCTCAGTCTTTAAAAATCTAAAATAAATTTCTTTTTTTTTCAAATTACCTTTGAGAACTGTCCACAGGAGAGAAACCATCCAACAATGCATAGGAAAAACAAAATGAAATAATCTCTGAAATATATCCCATGGTTAGCAGGGGGCTTGGGGGACTCAGTCTCCCCTCCAGTAGCACTTGCAGGCACAGCTGCAGATCCTTCCTCTTCCACTCAGGAGTGTGTATCTCCAGCAGGATGATTTATTCCAGCAAACAGACCTTTTGGGGAAGAGCCCAATGGCAGGGAAGTGGCAGCAGCTCCTCAGGAGGCACAGGCAGCAAAGGACCTCCTGTTCTGGCTTGGGATCAGGGACAAGGCCAACACAGGGGGCTCAGGGAGGAACTCATTATCATTTATTAAATATCTGGCACCCCTCTCTCAGCACAGAGATAAATATCCACATATTTAACACAATCTAATGGGTTTTGCAGGGTTCAGGGAGCGCTGCTGCTCCAGTTGTCTGAGCTGGCGGCTCCCAGTTTGTGGCCATATGGTTGGCTGTGAATTGGGCTAATAAAAATGGAGTGAACGTTTTTTCTTCTTTTTTTTCCTCTTTTATTTTTTGTTCTTCCTGACCCTACTCAGTGCCATAAATACCTGTGTGTAGCAGAGGGTTTATAAATAGCACAGTAGCATCCACTGACAGCAGACTGGTGTTAAGTCTGACTTAATAGTCAGGCTCTGCATCGCAGCAATGCGGAGCTGGAGCGGGTTGGGAGAGGAATATGTGGCCAATAAAGATTTGGGAAGCTAAAGTCATTCAGAAAGCTCAAAACTGGGCAAAAAAAAAAAAAAAATTATACCAGTCTGCTGTGGGACAAGGTCCTGAAATGGAAACACCTTAAGCCAATATTGCCCCTCTGAGGTAGCCCTGAAATTCCAAATAAATTTATGGTGGAGCTGACAGCGAGCTTGAGTAACTTGGTGTGTCTGGACGTCTGGCCCAGTCCAATAATAACATGAAAGGGAATTTTGTGCATATCCTTTGCTGATCCGGAGACTTTGGACTCGGTTTTTGCAGCTTTTTTTTTCTTTTTCTTTTTTTTTGTTTGACGGCTGTCTACAAATTGTCAGATTCTCGAATGGATCTGTGATTCCTGAGAGTCCATAAATTTTCTCAGCAGTAGCTCCTGCTATGTGACACTTCTGCAGTTCCAGTGCCAATCAGGAATTACTCAGCTCCTACGGTAACAATCCCCTTCCCTTACGAGATTGCCTTGGTTTCTGCCTGTCCCAGGCATTCACAAGCCGTGAGCCAATGCCCAAAACTCTGGCAATTGGAGTTTAAAACATGATTATTTTTAGTAAAAATGTATCAAAATCGGTGCTTTTTTATTTGCTTTCTCGCTTCCCAGTCTGTAGGGCTTCCACATCTCCTTTGCTGGAAACCAAGATTCAAAATGAAGCATGCTGCAGTTCCCACACAAATCCCACACTCTGGAAGTTAGAAGGGAAAGGTTTTCCCAAGAAGACTGGGTTTTGATGGATTTTTGGATCCTTTGACAGCTGATCCAAGTGTGAGTGCCAGCTGAGGCTTCTCCCACTGTTGGGAATTACCTTCTGTGTCTGTTCCCTGGAGATTTTGGGCTCTTGCAGAAGAACATCCTTCAGCAGAGCCAGTGAGAACATCTCACCTCTTACTGCTCTTGCAAAAATCCTTTGAGTGGCTGATGGAGATCTGGTGTCTGCTGTCATCAGAGCGTTGGCCATGCACAGATTGCACTGGTTGCCTTCAAAAATCAGCTCTTTCCAAGAAAAGGCTTTTGGAGTGTTTTGAGGCTGAGTGGACAGAAAATCTTTATCTCAGTCATGATTGCGAACAGCAGCATCAGCACAGAGCTGATCCCACACAGGCCAGCTGCCCTCTCACTGAACACTCAGACCTCTCTTTTCTCCTGAAGAATTGAAGGAATTGAAAAATTATGAAGTCTGGAGGGAAAATATAATATTTTCCTGATGGCAATTGAGTTGTTCTTCATAGGGTGTCTTCAAAAAACAAATACTTCTGCCTGGAGAGGCAGCAAACACCAGGATTTAGGTTCATCAGGATGAACCTCCGGTTCCACCATCCCTACTCATGGTAGCACATTGCCAGACAAACTTGAGGACATCTCAGCACAAAGAGGTAGAAATGGAAGAGCTTGAGAGATGCTGTGCTGCTCTTTGGAGGGAATCCCACCATGGATACTGCTCCTTTTGGCTTTCATGGTTTTCAGGATGAGAATCAGTCCTTTTCCCTTCCCTTGTGGCTGTTAGTCCTTCAATCCTCTGTAATTCCCACTGTAGTTTTTCCTGCCTCATGCTGCTGTGCTGAGGTAAGAACAAATATTTTCAAACATTGGTTCTTCTGCTGGGGTGAAACATCTCTGGATGGAGACAGCAAAGCAAGGAGACCTTCATGGTGACCCACTGGGACCCAAGGCTTGATGTAGCTACACAACCCCTCCAGTTCCTTCATTCCTTCACTTCAAAACAGCTCCCCTGACAAGGACCTTTCTTTCTTCCCCAAACTTTTTAATGCAAAACCTTGAGTGCACTTTTCAACCAAGATGTCCAAAATGTCTGTGTTTCATTTCTCAGTTTCTCATTTTCTCTACTTATTTCTCTATTTCTCATTTTCTCTATATTCTCTATAATTTCTCTTCTCCTTCCCTCATCCCCCCTACCTTCCCAACCCTTCTCCCTTTCATTTTATTTTTCCATTAGTAGGAAGAACTGAAAGGACATCCACAATGTTCACATCCAGCTCCTGAACCTCAATTAGTTTTCTTTTTCCTTCTCTCTACTTTAAATTGCAATGTTAAATTGCTCTGACTTTCTAAGCAAGTTTTATCTCACAAAATAAATGGTGCTGAGCTTTCCTACAGGCAATCCCTAGCCACACTGGGCACGGCAGGATGTGTTGAACCGCCTTTTTCTTTGCTTCCCAAAGCAAATTCCACTTTCCTCCACACATTAAAGCAGACGGGAAATCATTTGAGCCCTTGGTATAAGTCAAACCTCTCCAGTAAGGTAAATGTTTTTCCTACAAATAATGCCCTGCATGTTTGATCAACTTTGAAACCACAATATCTATAAGCACCTCAAATGTTAAACAAGGCATGAGCCAGATGTATTTACCAGCCAGGAGACTTAAAAGCCATTCTTGACGTCAAGCTGTGAAGATCAAATATTCCAACTTGGTGGCTGCCAGTACGGTTCCCAAGCATTGTCCAGATCCAAACCCCATTGTACTTGTTTTTGTTTTTGGCTTTTCCTCAGACCACTGGTGTTCTTAAATAAATAAGTTTCTAGGTCAGCTTGCTGATGGATGTTAATATAGCCATGATTTAAATCCAGTGGTGATATCAGCTTCTAATAAGGGATAAATCAATGGCTGTGGTCGCCGTGTAAACATGTAGGGAATAACCTGGATTTCTGAGCGGCTTTTAGGGTGGGATTGGATTTGGGTTTGTACTGATGACTTCTCTGTGCAGGTTACAGAGCAGTTGCACAAATCAAGGGCTGGATTCTGAAATTGTGGCTCAGATTTAGTGGTAGCAGCAACGAAAAATGATGACGCTTGTGGACTAAATGTCCTGAACCAGATCAAGTGTGTTGGATTGTGACTCTCCACCCATTGCCATCAATGAGCACATAAAAATCTGGCTCTGACATCTCTGGGACAAATTCACCAATTTTCCATATCCTGATCAACAGTTACGGCCTTCATGGAATTCCAGCTGGGTGTAATTATTGTCCACAGTGTGTGATTGCTGCATCAGACCTCGAGATAATCTGAAATGCCATGAGATTGTTAAAAGGCAATAAACCTCATTTGCATCTACTCAGCTGTGAGGGGTTTATGGGTGAGGA
The DNA here is from genome assembly GCF_017590135.1 of Pyrgilauda ruficollis. NCBI lineage: Eukaryota > Metazoa > Chordata > Aves > Passeriformes > Passeridae > Pyrgilauda > Pyrgilauda ruficollis. The sequence continues at coordinate 1,802,331 of NW_024529044.1, read as the reverse complement.
TTTTATGGTGAGGGTCACATGAGGATTTTTCTCTGCTTTTTCTTCAGCTTTGTTTTAGGAACAACCTTTGTCCCACCTGGATGCAGGAGGGACCACATATCCTGGGAAAAAAGGGACACAGGGGGAGTGTTCTTGCACTTGGAATATTTTGTTCCTGAAAGATCTGATGGGATGTCCCAGGCTGTGTCCCGTCCTGCCCCAGCACCCTGAACATGCCCAGCAATGGATGTAACTGGTAAATAATCCCATATGGAATAATTAAAGCATGTTCTAAATGTTCTTTTTTAAACACAGAACAAGGAGAAAGGATGAAAGAACAAAACCTGGCACCCACCATGCTGTTCAGGATGAACAGGGAGAGAATAAAGTACCTGGCTTAGGAAACCCCTGGATGATCCAGACACCACAGGGCTCTGAAGTGTCTGCCTCTCCCCAAATTTAGTCTCTCAGTCTGATGCTGCTCAGCCTTTACACCCCAGTTCAAGTCTGAGCCAGATGCCCCTGATTTAGTGCTGGCTCTTTGTGCAGGAACACCAAATGTGTGGAAGGTCCAGAGGCACAGACTGCAGCATCCTCTCCTCGAGCCCCTGAAATACAAATTAGTCAGTCTGGTATTCGATCACGGGCTGTTCTTACAGCACTTTTTTATTCTGCACTTTGATTTTCCATGGCTGTTGCCAAGACAGAGGCTCTCCAGGACCCCCTCCCAGCCCATCCCATCTTGTCCAATCCCCTGGTTCTTCATCCTTGCTTTTTCCCTTTTTATTTTTCAGATCAGACCTTGGCTCTCCCTTCCCCACTGGCTTTTGTGGCCTGTTTGAGAGCTCGTTTGTGTTTCTGATGAGTGCCCACGAAATCTCTCCTCGCTGGCACCACCACGCCCCAGTGTTCCCAGCACTGACTGGGTTGGTGTTTTTTTAATATTAACTTCTTCTGCCTTCCTCCTGGGTGTTGGACTGCAATGAAAAGGGCAATGAATTAATGAAATATCTATTGCAGCTGACTTTAAATGATCCTAAGAAAAAAATAAATTCTGAGTCCTACTTAGTCCTGATTAGCTCAATTACCTGCCAGTACAGGCTGCTTCTTTATATTTCCTAATTCTTTGCCCAAGCTATTATTAAATGTCTGAAGGAATCGCCTTCCTCTGCTTTCCTTGAGGAAATAATTCCAGTGCCTAATAGCTCTCCCTGGCAGGAAAACTTTGCTGAAAATCTTCTTTTTGCACCTCCTCCCTTCACCCGGACGACACTGAGCAATTCCTGTCTGTCCTTGAGGAATATATGTCTTCACATATTCATAGGTAATTATTATTTTTTCCACTTTCACAAGGATTTGGCCACAAAGTGGTTACACTTCAAAGATCCCAGCCTCAGATACTTTGGGAACATTGCCTCATTATCTGCAGCTACCGGCAGAGACATCCAGTTTCTCATCTGAGCTCCAAAAGTTGGCACCAAACCCAGCTAAAGCAGCACTTTGGGCTCTACCCCTGACTTCGGGAGAAGTCTGGGGCTTTGGGAAATGACACCCAATCATGGCAACATTCCCTCTCCCTCTTTACTGGATCCTCAGCCACAATCCAGCCAGAAAGGACATCCTTGCTTGGAAATAAAATGTAAGGAGCTGCTTTTGCTCCAGGAGACTCAGTGCTCTGCTTTTGCTCCAGGAGACTCAGTGCTCTTCCCAAGGGCTCACCAGGAGCTGTGCTCAGCCCCTGGGGAGCAAGATGGGATCCCTGGGCTTAACAAGTCTTCTTGGTTTGCCTGGATTGCCCCCCCCAGCAGCAAAACATGCAGCACATGAAAGGTTTTATTGCCCCAACTTGTTGTTGCAGTGCAAGAACTGCCTCGAGGGTTTTATGACATCTTTTCAAGATGGATGCGTCCAGCGGATTTTGTCATGGAGAGAAACGCTTGGAAGGATGAAATAGAAAATCAGATGGAGGTGAAGTCTGAGGGAGAGCCACAGAGAGTCCTGACACCTCCCCAGGGGCTGGGGAAATCCCTGCCTCAAGGAACTGAACAAAGCAGTCAGCTCTGTTGCATTATTACGGTCATTTCAGCAGTTAATGCCAGGGGTGCCCGGACGCAGCTGGGTTCCCACCCAGGAAGGAGTGCAGGGGTCACAGGAAGCCTGAGAACATTCAGGCAGCAACTTTAGTCCTAGTTTTGGGGATTTGAGCAGGGCTGAGCAGCAACGTGCCAGTGCATCCCCTCTGTCAGCACTGCACATCTGGATGCAGGGCAGGATGCAGGGCCTGGCTGCACATCTGGATGCAGGGCAGGATGCAGGACATGGCTGCACATCTGGATGCAGGGCAGCACCACTTCCCGTGCCTGCCCAAGGGCTGTTACATGACTCACGTTTTTAATCAGCATCTTCAAAAGCTCTAATCTCAGACAGAGATAAATGTGCTTAATTACTGCTTTGATAGGGCTTATCACACCCCTTGTTTTTGGGATTTTGGGGCTGGCAGGCTCCTGCACCCCTCCAGCTCCTGATGGAGACATCCCCATTTCACACTCTGGATTAAAAAGATTTTGTCGGACAGCCAGAGCTTCGCTGGAGCTCATCAAGCACAGAACTCAGTTATTATTTCATAAAGTGCTCTGTAACTAAACTGATTTACAGCCTTCCTGGGGGCTGAGCATCACGGCCCGCCAGCCTCCAGACTGATGGGAATTTAAAGGGCTTAGCTGAAAACTCCCAGAAAATAAAATGAAACAGCGAGTGATCTGCATGGAAATTATTCCCTGCCACAATGGCATCAGCAGAAATGCCCAGTTTATCTATTTATAGCCTTATCTGTGTCTAAATAGCCATAAATAGCAGTGTAAAACACTGCAGCTCGATGGATGTGTGGGGATGTCTTTTCCAGCCACTGAGATGTTAAATCAATTTTATAACAAGTTGCTTTTCCAGCCACTGAGTGGCTGTAAATGTTAAGTGTTTTTACAGGCGATTTTTTCCCCAGCTGCTAAGCAGCTTTAAATGTTATCAAAAAAAAAAAAAAAAAAAAAAAAGTTGCTTTTCCAGCTGTTCAACCACTCTAAGCATTTTTAATGGATTTTTTTTTTAACTTGCTAAAACCTATTTATATTTTACTCACAAAGAAAGTGCAAAATTGTCCTGGCTCTGTCTAGGTCTTGTTTTTATTGTATTTTTTTTCTTTTTTGAAACCTGTGAATAAAAATTCTTTCTCTGTCTGAGGAAAATTTTTTTTTATTATTATTTTTGAGGAGAGAAGGGGCTTTGCTTTAACGAGTCCAAGATGAACATTATGAGTTCATCTCAGCATTTAGATACCTCAAAAGCACCGTCCTTGTGGTACATTCAATGGAAACACTGTTCTTGTGGTATGTTCAATGGAAATACTGTACTTGTGGTATTTTCAATGGAAAAAAATATTATTGTGGCTTTTCCAATTCAGGAAATGCTGGTCGGTCTTTAAACCAGGGGAAAAAGAGGGAGTGGAGGGTGAGAGAGCTAAATTGAGGTGACAGCGAAATGGAAGAATTATTTTATTGTAACGAGGTGGGGAGAGATATACGAAGAGTTTCGGGCAGGAAAATGGAAAATTCTTGCGGCCCTTGAGGATTCATAACAGTGGGAGAAGGAAAAAGCTCTGGAGTAGTGTTAAGGGGAAGGTGTAAGACAAAGCTGGGAAGGAAGAAAGGTTTGGTGGAAAAACGGGGCAAAAAGAGAAGGAACAGCACAGAGATGTGTTAGAAAAAGGGGGATAAAGATGAGAAATCTGTTGTTAAATGTAACAATTAAGGAAAGACATGAGCAATCCCTTTATTTTTGGTCCCAAGGTCAAGGATCCAAAGTATTGCTGCATGTTCAGAGGAATTAAAGGATTTTACTGTTGATTTAACAGCAGTGAAACGCCCCCGGCCAAACCTACCCTGTGACTGCATCAGGACTTGTTGTGGTCACTCTGGAAGAAGACCTGCAGCACTTTGGATCTTTTATCCAAGATTTATCCAAGGCTTGGAATCAGCCAGGGAAACATGGGGATGAGATGTCCCTTCCCACTGAGGCTGGAGCCTAGAAATGCCATTTCTGCCTCTAAACCCACCAAGGTTCTGTACAAAACACTCAAATTGCAACAATTAGGGGAAAAAAAAAAAAAAAAAAACAAGGAGAAAATTCAAAATAATTTTGATATCCATCAGTTCTATTGGGAAAAAAAAAAAAAAAGTAGGGTTTGGTTTAGGCAAGAAATAGGCAAGAAGTTCTTCCCAGTCTGCCACTCAGAATATTAATGATTTTTAGAGATGTTTAGGAGGTGGGTTTCATTCCCCTGGTTAGATCAGCTCCACGGTTCCTGGATTAAGACGACCTCTGAACCAACAGAGCATTTACAGCAAAACCCACAAAATATCCACATAAACACCATGGTTTTGTTGTATTAAAAGTAAATATCCCATATTTCCATGTGTCGAGCAGTAAGAATTGGTTTTTCTTTTCACTTAAACCCATGAAGTTTCCCTCTGTTCTCCTACCAGGTCAAGATCAGAGCAACTTCTCCAGTCTGCAAAAATTCAGTTTGCAGCAGATTCAAAGCGTGCTTTAACCAAAAATGGGATTCATCCAAATTTGCAATAAAGTTCCTTTGGCCATGTCCTCATCTCTTTGTCTTTGCTTTCGAAGAACTTTGGAGTTTTCAGGTTTTACTGGCCAAATACATAGTGAAAAGGGAATTTTGGAATCACACAGAGAAGTATTTACAGAAAGTGACATTTTGGGTTCCACCAGGAAATATTTGCACCAGATGTGCTCCCAAATGCCTCCAGCCAGGGCTGAAAACCCCACCATGTGACCAGGCAGACTTTAGCAACTCTGATCAGATTTTGAAGGCTCCTAATGACTCCCCAGAGCAGAGAGATCAGAAATTTGGTGTTTCTGGAACAAATTCATCTGGTCTGATAAAGTCCAAGGCCCCAGGAAATCAGTGGGAAGATTTTTTATCTCTTCAGGAGCTTCAGGTCAACACCATCATGAATGGGCTTCTAAAAAAACCCCAGAATTTGCTTTTAGATCATCCATAAGGAGAAGGGAAAAGGAAGCAAGTGGATTAATATCCAAAATACTTTACTCTTTCTGGAGAATCATTACAGTTGTAAATCCTGTTGGATCTTCTTTGTGTTCACTAAAAAAAACTGAGTTAACAACTTGCATCACCTCATAGTTCTCCCCACTGACCATAATTTCATCAGCCTGTTACTAAACCCATGCATATTTAAAACTGGAATTCCCTGCTGAGCATTGGATCATCTGATCTGAGGCACTTGGAATCATTTTGGAGTGACACAGCAAATCCACAGTGGCTGCTCGCTCTGCCTCGTGGGAATTGCTGCTGGTGCTGAGGTCCTTTGAGGACAAGTAGCAGATTTTGGGGTAAAATATCTTTGTGTTTGAGCTGGTTTTTAATCCTTCTTGATTGAAACGCTCTTCGTGCTCTCTCCCAGGCTACCCCATGAAGGATCTCTGAACCCCAAAGTACAGATTGCCCATTGGGCAGCTAAGCAGTTCCAATGTGTGTCTTTATTTTCCATTTTCCTGGTTTAGAATTGCTGTTCCTCACTGGGATGGGAGGCCCTGACACCTCCTGCTCCCTTGGATGGCACAGGTTCCAGAGCGGAGCCCATCCCAGTGGTGAATCCATCTTTAGCCACACAAATCCCACGGATGCTCTCACTCTCTGGGTGGATGGATTGTGGTCGATTAAATCAAAGGAGGTGTTGGGTACATGGATTTTGGCCTCTTCACTCCCCCCCCTTTGCTGGGGCAAGATTGTTTAAGGTTTATTTGTGGTGCTTTGTCCAATCTGATGGCAAACTGCTCCAACAGTGGAGCTTCTCCCACGTCCTTTGGAAGAATTTTCCACAGCCTAATAAGATTTCAACACTTGGAAGTTTATCCAGCCTAAACTTTCCTCTACTTAACGTTGTGCTTTGAGTCCTTATACCGTTTTCACCATCCTAAACAATTCCTCTTCTCCTCCGTGTTTACAATCCACGAGATTTCCCTCTGCCTTCCAAGGAGAAGTTTCCAATTGGTATTTATGAAATGGAAAAATAAACGACAAACAGAAGGTTCAGCAGAGAAGAACCTCCTGCTCTGCAGCAGTCAGATGTTTGTGCAGCTACTGGGTGTCCTTCAAAACAGACCCGATTCCCATAATTTTCTGCTGTCCAACTGTATCCCAAAGGTGTGAGACACATCTTCAGTCCAAACAAACTTTGGGGGCTGCAAACCTTCAACTTCCAGAGACGCGCTGTTTGAAAAATAAGAAGAAAGAATCTTAAGCCAAACAAGCCCTGAATTCTTTCTCTTTTTTTACCCTTTTGCTGTTGTTGTTTTTGACTGAGTTTGCAGGGTCAAGGGTTGTCTGTGTGGAGTGCTGGGGCCTGGGCATCCCGTCCTCAGAAAGAGTTAAACCTCCCAGGATGCAGGAGCTTTGTTGTGTCTGATGAAGGCAGACTTTCATTAGGCCTTTTACCACCAGCTCTTGGAACCCTTCCACTTCATGCAAGTCAAAAAACCACAAATATTCCTCTCCTTATATCAGTACCAGAAGCTGGGAGCATGGAATTCTTCAGAATGCTTTGAACCCCGTAATTGTCTCTTGTAATAATACATTTTTTACATTCGAGCTCGGGAGTTATCAAGGAGAAAGGACGTAGCAAGTTGGTTAAAATGAAGAATTAAATTATGGTCATGGAAACAAACAAAAAAAAAAAAAACAAAAAAACAAGATGTACTTTCCACTGTTCTCAAAAGAAAGTGATTCGGGAAAGGATGAATCAGAATGGAGCTCTGGATGGTTTTGTGCTCCATGGACAGAGGGATGGACAGAGGGAAGCTCAGGGTGGGATGGACCTGAGGGAAAGCTCTGCCTTGTCCTGGAATCCTCTGGTGCTACAACACTTCCTGTGGAACAGAAAATGAGTGTTTGGAGCGTTGGGTTATTGAGGGTAGGGTTTCTATTCTGTGTCAGAGAACACGGGAATGTTTCCCCAGCCACGGAGCTGTTCTGCTCCTCATCCCATCACCACCATCAATGCAGCTCCAATCCTTGGCCACATTCCCTGCTGGCCTGGCCCTTCCCAGCCCTGCCTGACCTCAAGCTCCCTTCCACTGAAATCACTTCGTGCCTTGATCTCCCCTTTTTTTTTTTTCCTGTAGAGTTCTTAGATCTACATTTGTATCCAGCAGCAATTTAACAGGAAAATATCCAGTTTTATTCCCTTTGGAGATTTTAGGTGTGATCCCTGTGTTCTGAATAACTCCTTAGCCTTTGTTTTTTTTTCCTTCTGGGGCATCTTCCTCCTCTGGATTCTGCCTGAGATGTGACATCACTTAATCACAAAGATCTTCCCAAACCACACTGCAGAATTCCTCTGGAGGTATACATATAAATATATATATATAATATACTCTACAAACTGGGAAAGATTTTGACCATGGGAATTTTAATCCCAAAACATGCTGCCCTCCTGAGAAAGTGCAGGATGAAGAAGCCAGAGAAAAAAAAAATCAGTGGTGCAAAGAGGTAAAAAAAACCCAAACCCCAACAGAAACCCATTTTTCAGAAGTTGGTTCAAGTCATTGTTAGTACCCTGTCATTTGTTTGTATCCCAAATCCACAAAAGACATCAGAAAATGAAAAACAAAACCAAAAATGAAACCTAGCAATGTTATAAAAGAGTTTACAGCACAATAATTTTGTACTAAATTAAAGGGCTATTTACATCTGGAAAAAAGTAGATGGAAACAGAGTATCCTTTTTTTTTTTTTTTTTCTAGATTGATTGGATGATGATTTCTGAGTTCAGTTTATCAAAATAAAAGAAGCTCTGATCCCTTTGGCTGTGAAACGAGCAGGAACAGGGGGTGCAGTTCAACAGAGGAGACCAAAAGGACTTTGTCCCTTTGGTGCTGCACAAACACCCCCAGTCCTGAATTCTGTGCAGATCCAGAGCAGGAAAACTCAGGCTTTTCTTGGATTTCATGGCCATGTGACCCCAAATTATCTTTTAAGAGGGAATTAGGGTCTGACCCCAGCAAGCCTTTTCACAATTCTGCTCACTTCGTATCGTGAAATTCACTATAATTTCACAATAAATCAGTGAGGGAGAAGGAGAGAGACCTTGATTGAGGAGAAGTTGAGGAGAAACAAGGAAGGAAAGTAAGGATATATCACGATTAGGAGGGTCTTTTCATCATTTTTATGTTTGTTTATAATTTTAGGAATTTTATTATATAACCTGGAAATTATTCCTGGTTTAACTCCATTAAAATTCACTTTAAACTGCCAGAGGGCAGGGATGGATGGGATATTGGGAAGGAATTGTTCCCTGTGAGGGTGGGGAGGCCCTGGAAAAGAATTCCCAGAGCAGCTGAGGAATCCCTGGATCCTCGGAAGTGTCCAAGGCCAGGCTGGACACAGGGGCTGGGAGCAGCCTGGGCTAGTGGAAGGTGGAACTGGATGATCTTTAAGGTCCCTTCCAGTGCAAAATCATTCTGGCATTTTGTGACTAAAACTTGGTGAGAACTTTGCCCCTTGTTCCACCCTCAATATCCCCGTGGGAGAAGCATCCCTTGTTTGCTTGGGAAAATCCCAGCAGAGCCTTGCTGCTGTCCTTTGGGATGTGCCCAGGGACCCAGGGCTCAGCAGCTCCTCCTGCCACCCCATGGCAGAGGATCAGAGAGGACAAAGCCCTTTGATGGAAGGGTCAGTCTCTGCTCCTTCTCACTCCAGATTAGCCAGCAACAAAAGCCTTTGTTCCAGGCTGCCTCTGCTATCGAGAGCAGGGCCAGATAAGGGGGGAAAAGCCACTTTTGTGGCTGTTTTATGTCAAAACTGCCTGGTTTGGCTTCTCAGGCTGGCTGGGCAATAACTCACTGCCAGCCCTTATCACCCCTAATCAGCCTCGGATGGATCCACAGTGCAAAGGAGCAGGAACAAAGCGTGCCAGATTTTGGGATGAAAAAAGAGCCTCGTCCCTTGGAAACCCATGGAAAACAAACCCAAACTGATGTCTCAGGTTTAGCTTTAAACCAGTCCCCAGAGCCAGGAGTAGATAAAAAACTCCTGGGGATGATCTCACATCCCCCACAATGAGCTGGGCTCCAGCTGATGCTCCTGGTGGGGTCACCTAGGGTGGAGCAGGGACAGCAGGGACAGGAGGACACAGATCCATCCCTCCTGCCAGCCAAGGGCACTGCACATTTCCCTCCCCTCCAACAATTTATCTTCCTTAACCCCCCCCAGTTAAACCACAAAAATAAAGCAACACCAGGACCATTCCCAGCCATACTTCTCCAAGGATCTTCTCCCTCTGGGAGCCTCTAGAGCTGGTTCCTGTTCCTACATGACTTCCTTGACCATGGATAGTGGAAGTTTTCTGTGCTCTACGGCATCAACAATGGGCTTGGGAACTCATAGAACCTTTCATTTCCTCCCTTTTATTTGGAAAGGACTTTCCTTTAAGAATCCTGCTATTTAATAGATGGGTTGTGATGTCAAACTCTTTAATAAGAGCTCTGCTTTTTCCTCTGCAGTTTTGTTTTTATTCTAAACAAGATTCTTATTTTTTTTCCTAAACAGATACAATTTTAAGGAGAATGAAAAAAAAGCCAAACATGACCAGAAAAGACCTTATTTGTTATGGAAAAATTATAACAAAGATTTTCTGTGGTTTATTTTTCTCTTTGCTCTTCCTGTTTTTGGTAATAAAGGAATTTTTATTGTTCTTTGGTGGTAATCCTAGCTTTATGTTGAAAATCAGAAAGGACTTTTTTCCTTTCTTTTTATTTTTTTAAATTTTTTTTTCCTTCGCTGTTTTGGGTTTGGTTCTCTGGTTTGTAGCCTGGATGGAACTAAACCAAACATTGAAAAATGCTGCCACACATGGTCAGGAATGGCTCAACTCCTGAGCTGAGGATGCTGCTTCCCAAATCTCAGGGGGATGCTCCTCATCCCCTGTCAGTCACATCCAGTGACTGACAGGGGATGAGGAGCATCTGCACATATTCCAGGATAAAAGGAATATTCTGACCTGAGTTATGCAGCTGTAATTTCAGGATAAATCCCCGAATTTGGAAGATTGAGGCCAGGGTTGTCCCCACTGAGACCATGAGTGAAGCACCCACTTCTACCTGGGAGGTGCCATCCAAGGATGGCTGAAAAATCTTTAGTGAAGATTTATTTTGGGGAATTAGGCTGGATTAATTTTTCTTTTCTTTTCCCCTTTTTTTCTTCCCTCCTGGTGGTGGAAAGTAACAAATTATTGGAATTTTTAGTTCTGCAAAACTGGAAAATTAAATTTGATTTTTAGTATGAAAAGTACCAGCAGTTGAAATGTTATAATTTCAAAATTAATTTAACTGATACTCTGCCTAAGCACAATCATGTGCTGATCATGATAACCTTTATCTTCCTTCTCCCACAGAGGTTGCTCTGCCAATATTTATGCAAAATAACACTAAACTTGGATTATTAAAAAAAATTAAATTCCCATCCTTATTTAATAAAAATATGGCACAAACCAACAGCAAAACAAAGAGAAGCAAAGCAAGAAAAATGACAAAATTGTTAAAATGACAAAATTCTACTGTGGAGAGTTGGATGTGCCTGTGCTGACTCTGCTCCAGGCCAGGCGTGTCCCCAAGAGCCCTTCCCACATGGCATCCCGAGGTTTCCCTGCTCAGCCCTTCCTGGGTATGATGGATCAGAACTCCTGAAGTGCTTTTCCACTGCCTTTCCCCTTCCATGACAATGCCCAGAGGAAACAATTACAAATAACATCTCTTTTATTACAACCGAGTCCACAGCTCTTTGACACGATGGCTCTGGCAAGACTTGGAGAGACATCAGACCAATAAAACATCCTTAAATATCAGGTTTGGAGGTTAGTTCATTTAGAGCCACGCTCTTCTGCCAGCACGGGAACTTTTGTGTGCCGCGAGCGTTTGCCGACGTTTCAGGCAGCGAGCGGAACAGCGCCGTGGCCCTGCAGGGCTTCTGGAAGTCAAAATATGAAATAAAACGACACATACACTGGAACCTCCAAGGTAAAAAGAAGGGAAGTTTATTTTCTGACTCCAAGATTTATAGATTTTCAAAAGTGACAGTGGATTGGAGGATGAAAGTGCCACCTCTTCAATGACACTGGACAAGACAACAGTCCATCAAATTTCTCCTCCTCCAGACAAGAATGTAAAACAATAATTATTTACATAAAACTGCATGAGAAAGTTCGTTACAAGAATGTAAACTTCAGAAGGCTTAGAAGAACTTAGAAGAACATAGAAGAAAAAGGAAGTGCCACCTCTTCAATGACACTGGACAAGACAACAGTCCATCAAATTTCTCCTCCTCCAGACAAGAATGTAAAACAATAATTATTTACATAAAACTGCATGAGAAAGTTCGTTACAAGAATGTAAACTTCAGAAGGCTTAGAAGAACTTGCTCTGCTTTTTCCTCTGCAGTTTTGTTTTTATTCTAAACAAGATTCTTATTTTTTTTCCTAAACAGATACAATTTTAAGGAGAATGAAAAAAAAGCCAAACATGACCAGAAAAGACCTTATTTGTTATGGAAAAATTATAACAAAGATTTTCTGTGGTTTATTTTTCTCTTTGCTCTTCCTGTTTTTGGTAATAAAGGAATTTTTATTGTTCTTTGGTGGTAATCCTAGCTTTATGTTGAAAATCAGAAAGGACTTTTTTCCTTTCTTTTTATTTTTTTAAATTTTTTTTTCCTTCGCTGTTTTGGGTTTGGTTCTCTGGTTTGTAGCCTGGATGGAACTAAACCAAACATTGAAAAATGCTGCCACACACGGTCAGGAATGGCTCAACTCCTGAGCTGAGGATGCTGCTTCCCAAATCTCAGGGGGATGCTCCTCATCCCCTGTCAGTCACATCCAGTGACTGACAGGGGATGAGGAGCATCTGCACATATTCCAGGATAAAAGGAATATTCTGACCTGAGTTATGCAGCTGTAATTTCAGGATAAATCCCCGAATTTGGAAGATTGAGGCCAGGGTTGTCCCCACTGAGACCATGAGTGAAGCACCCACTTCTACCTGGGAGGTGCCATCCAAGGATGGCTGAAAAATCTTTAGTGAAGATTTATTTTGGGGAATTAGGCTGGATTAATTTTTCTTTTCTTTTCCCCTTTTTTTCTTCCCTCCTGGTGGTGGAAAGTAACAAATTATTGGAATTTTTAGTTCTGCAAAACTGGAAAATTAAATTTGATTTTTAGTATGAAAAGTACCAGCAGTTGAAATGTTATAATTTCAAAATTAATTTAACTGATACTCTGCCTAAGCACAATCATGTGCTGATCATGATAACCTTTATCTTCCTTCTCCCACAGAGGTTGCTCTGCCAATATTTATGCAAAATAACACTAAACTTGGATTATTAAAAAAAATTAAATTCCCATCCTTATTTAATAAAAATATGGCACAAACCAACAGCAAAACAAAGAGAAGCAAAGCAAGAAAAATGACAAAATTGTTAAAATGACAAAATTCTACTGTGGAGAGTTGGATGTGCCTGTGCTGACTCTGCTCCAGGCCAGGCGTGTCCCCAAGAGCCCTTCCCACATGGCATCCCAAGGTTTCCCTGCTCAGCCCTTCCTGGGTATGATGGATCAGAACTCCTGAAGTGCTTTTCCACTGCCTTTCCCCTTCCATGACAATGCCCAGAGGAAACAATTACAAATAACATCTCTTTTATTACAACCGAGTCCACAGCTCTTTGACACGATGGCTCTGGCAAGACTTGGAGAGACATCAGACCAATAAAACATCCTTAAATATCAGGTTTGGAGGTTAGTTCATTTAGAGCCACGCTCTTCTGCCAGCACGGGAACTTTTGTGTGCCGCGAGCGTTTGCCGACGTTTCAGGCAGCGAGCGGAACAGCGCCGTGGCCCTGCAGGGCTTCTGGAAGTCAAAATATGAAATAAAACGACACATACACTGGAACCTCCAAGGTAAAAAGAAGGGAAGTTTATTTTCTGACTCCAACATTTATAGATTTTCAAAAGTGACAGTGGATTGGAGGATGAAAGTGCCACCTCTTCAATGACACTGGACAAGACAACAGTCCATCAAATTTCTCCTCCTCCAGACAAGAATGTAAAACAATAATTATTTACATAAAACTGCATGAGAAAGTTCGTTACAAGAATGTAAACTTCAGAAAACTTAGAAGAACTTAGAAGAACAGGGTGACAATCAATATCCCGTTTGCCACTGCAGCCTTCTCACTCCCCCTGCAAATGAGCTGTGCAAACACAGCCTTTGTGGTGGGGGAATGGCCGAGCCCAAAGCACAAAGCTCTGCTCCTGCTCTGCTGCTGCCCCTTCCCCAGGAGCCCTCGGAAATCACGGAGCCTTTGCTGCCCCTTGTAAGCAGCACCAGCCCCAGGAGTGGTGCAAATAATGTTTCCAGTCAAGACTGAGAGAGTATTTTTCTTGGAGCATTCATAACCTTTGGGATCTTTTCATGTTCTTTAGCCATTGTGTTTGCTTCTTCCTTGTTTTCTTCCAGGGAAAGCCGAAAGCGACTTAAAATGAAAATCTTTTTTTAACAGCTTTCTCCTGTTCCCTTGGCAAAACAAATTTTTGAGCAGTTGGAATGATACAGAGCCGTTTACTCCCTCCTCAAATAGTTTTCCCCTTCTTCCAAGAAATCGTTTGGATCTGCTCGTTTTGGATCTGATCTCTTGCTTGTGTAAGGAGGGGACACCTCCAGGTCTGGAGAGATCTGCACCAGCTGAAAGTTGTCATTGTGAAGAGAGGGGACAGAGTTATTTAGGCCAGGCCGGATTCTCTCAGTGCTACATGTTTGTTTTCCAGTGTTTCAGGACCCACTGGTGATTGAGGGTGGTGGAACTGAGAGGAGGAGAAAAATTGATTTATGCCAGGCCAGGTTCTCTGAGTGCTATTTGTTTGTTTCCATTGTTGCCCACTGGTGATTGAGGGTGGTGGGACTGGGAGCAGCATCTGGTGGGAGAAGGGAAGGTGCTGATGCCCAGTCAGGCTGGAATGGGAGGCAGTCTGTCACAACAAATCTGTAAAATCTGGGAAGATTTGGGATTTAGGAATCTGTCTTTGCCCATCCTGGGACAGAACATGACTGTGACACTCCCAGCAGGGCTCTGCTGTCACCTCAGCTCCCTGTGGGATCCGCTGGTCACCTGCAGGTGCTGGAGGTTTTCCAGTTCCAACCTTGGACTTGTGACCCACCTCAACCTCAGCTCCAAGGAGACCCTGTCCTCTGCAGAAGCACCTAAGATGACCCAAAATCTTCATTCCTGCAGTGTGATACCCTTGCTAATTCTCCTCAATGAGTGTGTTTGCTCCTAGGACAGACACATAAATCACACCAGATGAAACCCAAGCGAGCCCATGACAAATTTGGTATTTTTAAAGGTTAGTTGTTGCTCTTTTTAATCAAAGAAAAGCAAGGGGATGGGGTTGGACATTTATGATGTGCAAAAGAGGTTGTAACCACAGAAAAATCTGCCTCCAAAAGCCAAATATTATTCATTTTGGTGGAATGCACTGTTAAAATATCTCAGCCTTTAAGGAAGAGGCAGGCTTATGTAAATCAGTGAGTTTACTTTCTTTTGAACACAGAACCTTACAAAAATCCCATCTGTGTGTACATGGGTGTCTCCCTATAGGCTTATAAATGTCACTTGATCAGCTGTGCCCCTCAGGAGATTTCGAGAACACATTTTAGTGGAGATAAGCACAGAGGAAGGCAATGTTTTGATCCACGACACCTTCCTGGGGCCATTGAGCAGCATCAACAAATCCTAGTGTTTTACCAGGAGTCAACAATTCACTCATGCCCCTTCCTGGTCCACCAGTGACTTCCTTTCAGAAGAGCATAATCAGGCTGAAAATTCATCCTCAACCCTCTGCCAGAGCTAGGAAACACCCGCCAGGAGCACTCCATCAAAAAATATAAAGTCTATCCAAGAGGATGATTAAAATATTGCCACATCTTCAAATTTAAACAGAATTTCTTTAATCAACAACACACTCTGGAAGTTTCCTGTGAAGTCCAACAGGCAGAACACTGAGGAGCTCAGTTCTTTTTGTACCCAGATTTTCAGCTTTTTAGGGATCCTTCATGGGATTAAAGACAGGTCTACATGGATTCACCTTTCTGGATTTCTCTCCCATTTTTTCCACCTGCATTTTGCTCCATGAACAGACAGGACCTTCTCTCATTTCATGGAACCCCAAAATTAATTCTGACATTTATTCAGGTGGATGCTGCTCTTTCCTTCCCTACTGCTGCCGTTTTCCCTCCCCAGCCTCAGGATCATCCAAATTCAATGCCCCATCCTTTCCACCAAGCTGTTCAATAAAAGATTGAGGTTGGTGTTGCTTTACCTGGAACCAATTGTGATTTTCCATATTTAATATGGAAAATCACAACAGAAGATATTAAATATCTTCTATTTAATAAATGCTATTCAGTAACTTTTAATAACTTTTATTTAATAATGCTGTTTAATAACTTCTATTTAATAGCTAGTAAGGGAACCAGCAAGGGTGTGAATGTGTCTTGGGGATTTAATTTTTGCCCATAAACCCTAATTTTAGGGTAGGGTTTAGGTTTTAGGCTTTAATTATTGTCCATAAACCCAACTGTGTTTGTGGCTCTCAGGGCTCTAAACCACACAGATTGTGTTTCCAAACACTGTGGGATCTTCCCTTTTTCCTTTCAGTTCTCCACACTGTTGGAAAATAGGGATTGTTCCTTAAAAAAGAGTCCTGAGGCCAGCCCAGACACGTGAGGGAGGAGACAAGAAGCAAAGGTCAGCGTTGATTTACCAAGTGCAGAGTGGGATGGACAACCTGCTGCTTTCTGTGATTAGATGGCTCTGCAGAAAAGGGCAGAGAGAAAAATTATTGAATCCTCCTCCTTGTCTATGTGTGGAAACGTGGAATGCTGCTGAAAACCCATTTTCCTGCTGAAAATCCATTTTCCTGCTGAACCAAGTTCTTAGAGAAATAGATAACTTCAGATTTCTTTCTCAGCTTGAATCCCACAAAGCACTTCAGGTGTCTGGGCATGCTGCTCCACGGGGGATCTTCCTGGTCTTTCCTTCACCCAAATCTGCTTTTTCTTCCCTATTTTCCAGAAAAAGTCTCATTTTCATAAAACCTTGGAATGCTTTGGGTGGGAAGGGACCTAAAATATCATCTGATTCCAGCCTCTGCCATGGCAGGGACACCTTCCACTACCCCAGGGTGTTCCAAGCCCTGTCCAACCTGGCCTTGCACACTTCCAGAGATGTTTTGTTTTCCAGCACAGTTCCTGCACAGATGGAGGATCCCCCATTCCCATAATTAATGTCACTTTGACGAACTCTCCTGGATAAGGATGCCCTCAGGAATGACTTTGCTGCTGTTCCACCCTGCAGCCAGGAAACTGCACTTGGAAAAGTCAGCAAGAGCAGACCAAACATTCTGTCAACAGGCAGATCAAACATTCCTGTTTCTATTTTTCCTCCTTTGATTTTCATCTTGTGTAGCTGGAGGGGGGGAAGCCTGAAAATGTGATCATTTAGCTGAGTGTGTAATTTGAAAGAATTTAGAAACATTTAAAATAGAGGACAAACTACTCAGGGTGATTTTTGTGTACTTCATGTTGTTAATTTTCATACTTCAGCTTCTCTTCTCCCACCACTTTCTGTCCCCATCAATTGGATTTATTTTTTTTTTAAATCCTGCTTAATTTTGCTGGGAGTAGATGAAAAGCTGTGGCTGCTTTTCTTGGCCTCAGGAAAAGTTCTGTGTGTGCAGTAAAACTATTCCCTGCTATTATCACCCCAGGAGTCAGACACATAAAACCCATTTTATCCATGGGATAAAGGAGAATCGGAAATGCTTCTGATTCAGGATAATCGGTGAAAAATGCTAAATTCAATAGGTGATCCTCACTGGTGGAAGTGCAAGTAGAGTGGGCCTGTGCTGATTTGTATCCCTTCAGGTTTTCACCCACAGCAAGAAGGAAGGAAGGAAGGAAGGAAGGAAGGAAGGAAGGAAGGAAGGAAGGAAGAAAAAGAAAGAAAAAGAAAGAAAGAAAAGGAAAGAAAGGCCTTTCTGACTGGTTTGAAAGACAAAGTGTGTAAAGATCGGAAGGTTAGAGTTTGAAAGATGACAGAAAGGAAAAATGGGAGAGAAATCATTCAGCACAGGTGAGCCAGGAGATTAATTTTATTATTAACCTCATGATTACATTGCCCTGAAGTACAGAGTCAAACAAAGTTTTCAAGGAGTTTTTCAAGATCAAAAAAATGGTAAAAGTGATAGTAATTAAGATGTTACATTTAAGATGAACAAAACGCTCACTGAAAGGGGACTTCTAAAAAAGTCACAGAGAAGTCCTGGAGAAAACAAGACACATCCTGTTGCACAGAGGTTGGGGGAAATAGAGCACTCATTAGTGACAATAAGCCATTAATTTGCTTAATTGACAGGCATCCACCCCACAGGTTATTTAGGTGGCAGAATGGAGTTATGTTTCTTTTTTTTTGTGGGATCTCTAGGACATTTACTCCATGACTGAGCTGTCAGTGCTGTGTGCTCATGCTGATGCCTTGTGAAGGCTGAGCTGGAACCTGAGGCATCAGTTCAGTCTAAAAAAGAGAAGCTTTGGGGTGACCTCACTGTGGCCCTGCAGTGCCTGAAGAGTGCACAAAAGATGGAAAGAGACCATTTACAAGACCATGTGATGACAGGACAAGGGGGAATGGCTTCACACTGACAGAAGGTGGGTTCAGATTAAATATTAGGAAGAAATTCCTCCCTGTGAGGGGGGGCAGGCCGTGGCACAGGGTGGCCTGAGCAGCTCTGGCTGCCCCTGGATCCCTGGAAGTGCCCAAGGCCAGGCTGGACATGGTTTGGAGCAGCCTGGGACAGTGGAAGGCATCCCTGCCCATAGCAGGGGGTGGCACTGGATGGGCTTTGAGGTCCCTCCAACCCAAACCATTCCACAACTCTATAATACTATAATTCCATTATTTGATTCCTGTCTTCATTGTACTGCCATATTTTCTAAGTCACCTGTAAATTAATATCAAAATAATTAATAAATATATCCTGCTGTTTGAAAAAACATCATCACTGGGACCAGATAAAAGAACGGAAATAATCAATAATTGCCCCTGGTATGAACAGTGGTTTCATTTACTTCATTTGAAGTATCTTTACTGGGCACTATGGCACAAGGGAGCTTAAAGATAGGAATTTTTTTTTTCCCCAGAAAAATTGGTTTAAACATTGGTAGGTTTGGGGTAAATTTTTTTATCCTTCTGTTCCTTTCACTGCCATATATTTCTCAAAGAAGAAATTTTATCCCTGCATTCCATATTAAGAAGAAGAGGAAAAAAATCAATCTGTGGGTTCTCTTTTGTAGAAAGTTCTTGTTTCCAACACGACTTTTCTGTGGAATTTGTTTGGGAAAAATGCAGAGTGCACCAAAATGAGGTAATGACAGGGTTTGATATTTATCAAAGCTCTTTTCCCCCTGTCATCAAACTGCATCAGGCTGTCAGCAAATGTCCTGGAGCAGAGGAGCTGCTCAAGCCAAATGGGAAGACAACTGATCCCTTGGGAAGGTACCCCTCTGCAGAACTCAGCCCAGGAACCTGAGACTTCTCCAGGATCTGGGACTTTCTGCTTCCAGAGTATTTTCAGGTGAGGTTAGTGAGTATGTTCATTGGTGCCTCAGGTTTTAATTTTTATATTTTTCAGATTCTGCTTTAGTGTGTGGGTCTGGGTTCACAGACACACCAGTTCTCTCAGCCTTTCCTCACAGGAGTGGAGTTCCCAAATCAACTTGGTGACCCTTCTCTGGACTCTCTCCAGCAGATCAAAGCTGATCATTAAAATTCTCCAACAAAACACCAAGCCTGAAGTTTAAATCTGCACACATAGAATCACAGAATGGCAGAATTGGGTTGGAAGGGATCTTAAAACTTACTCCAATTCCTGCCATGGGCAGGGACACCTTCCATCAGTTGCTGATATCAAATCCATATCAAACCATTTTTCATCTTGAGTTCACCCCAGGCCCCAGAAATGCCTGCAGACAAAGTTCATAGCTTTGCAGTAACTCTCAGGCTCATGTCAGTAGATTTTGTGGTGGCACCCGAGAATGACTCAGCCACCCCCACATATCAAAGTCAGTTTTTTGGTCGATGTGTTCTGGTCCCTCCCCTGATGAACTGTTCACCCCCAGCCCCAGCCAACCACAACAACATGAGGTTTGATGGAAACACTCACAAATCCCAGCCCCAGACCAGCACTGCTGTGGAGGGTAACAGATACAGGCCCCTTGGTAAGAAAATGAAGGCTTTGTCATTTCTTGGTCTAGGGTTGCAGAGGATCTGCATCCAGTTGGAAACTGTTCCATGGAATCGTTAGAAAATACCAACTTTCCATGTGGCAATTTCCTGAGAGAAGTGTGGCTGAAATGTGTCTGAAGTTCAAGAGAACAAACACAAGTAGCAAAATAAAGGCACCCACTCAAAAACTAGCCAAATGCAGGGCAGCCAAAAATGCAATATTTAGATTTTTTCCATGATCTACCTGATTCCCATCAGGGTACTGGGCATTCACTGGGCTCAGGATCCTTTTGGAGCTCACACATGGTGGATAATTCCTCCTTGGCTCACTCCTTTCCACACAGATGTCATGGAATAAAAAGCATCACTAAGTTCCCATTGTCATAGAGGAGCAACAAAGTTCCAGAGCCCTGGAATGTTCATTTGGAATGTTCATTTGGAATATTCATTTGGAATGCCGTGGCTCCGCCATCCTGGTGGCTCCTGTGTCCTTCTACCAGCTGAAATCAAATAGCGTGGTGTATTGAAAAGTGATTCAATAATCATCACTTACAGGCTGCCCAATTCTTCCAATTGCTTTAAATTTACAGTTCCTGCTTCTTTTTCCTCTTTGTTACTTCAAACTGATTTTGCTGGCATTTGCTGAGCCTAGAGTTCTGCACCAAGGTGTCCACAAGACACCTGGAGCAGTAACACTCCTCTTTTCACCTCTGCAGTTAAAATTAGGGGTTTAGATGCTGCTTCAGTCCTCCCAGAAAATGGCAAATCCTTGGAAACAGATGTGTGCAGAAAGGCAACAGGCAAGGGAGCCCCTGGGTATCCTGGACAGTTTCACTGACATGAATTACAGGAATTTTTGATATGGTGTCAGAAATAAAACAGCTTTCTCTGTTTTAATTCTTTGTTTGTGCTTAAGAGTGACTCCAGGAATGGCAACAAGGAAAATCCCACTCCCCAGTGGAATGGAAATCCATGGCTGTGAGCAGGGGTGTCCCCCCACAAAAATCAGGGTTTGTGGGGTTGTGATCAAAGCTCTGGGGCTGCAGCCACCACACAGCTCCAGGGGCTCCCTGTCTGGAGCTGGGATTGGCCACACAGAGGACAAGGACAGCGTGGGGACTGCCCCAGATGTCTTCAAACATGGGAATCACATGGAGAAATCACCTCTGTTCCAATCCTGAATCCCTTTGGCACAGGACCTCCAGAAGCTTAGCCATGTCCATGTAACAGGGAGAAGAATTGGAACGTGTTTCTTTCACTATTTAAAGGAAAAAGGACTTTTGTCTAGACCTGCTTTTGTCTAAACAACTTCTGGTGAGCACTCAGGTTTTCAACTTTTCCCTTGTTGATGTAAAAACAAGTGTCTGCCTCCCTGAAAAATTGGGAATTTTTACTGCAGACTTTGGGCAAAAAGCAAAACTATTTTGGCTCCAAACCAAAAACTTTAAGCTTAAAATGGCAAACCTCTCATTTTCAGCCAAACAATGAAAACGTTGGTTTTGGCTGGACATTTTTGGTTTTCCAACCGAAATGATCTTTTTCTCGGTCAAAAATTTTCCATGAGGTGAGGAATAAACATTACGGGTAAAAAGCCTCGTGGAGCTGGAAGGAAGGAGGGAAGAGAGGGAGATAAGGAATAAAAACAGTTTATCACAACCATCATGAGGCTCCTGTTACCAAGGTCTGTGACGAGGCACAGCACCAATCCAGTAAAGAATCCCTGAAACCTATAGCCTGGGATATTTATAGCAGGATTCACGGTCACTGGATGTTCTCTAAACAAATTTATAGAAGTGTTTTTCTCCTGGTCGTTTCCTTTTTTAGACTATTATCACCAGGAGAAGCACTCCAGGCCTCTCCTACCTGGACAGAGTTTTCACTGCTGTCCCGATGATCTCAGCGCCTGCACAGGCAATAAAAAGCCCCAGGCGCTTGTGGGTGACTTTATTAATTCACAAAAATTCCAAGCCCTGTGCAGGCATCTGGCAGGCAGAGAAGATGCCCTGCTGCCTCTTTCCCAACAGCCTGGAGGGAGAAGGGAATGTATTTGGAGGTGGAAAAGCCATTCCAGACCAGGGCATGAGCCACCCAGGAGCAGGATGTCCCACAGGTCCCTCCAGCTCCAGGTGGGCTCCCTGGTGTGGGTATTCCTGCAGCTGAAATCCCACCCACATCTCTTGTTGTGACCTGATATGTCTCAGAATGGGCTGGAATCAGGAATCTCTGCAAATGGAAGAAGATGGGAAAAGGTGGGAGGATGTGAAGGTCAGCAGAGGGAGGAAGGGAGAGGTGAGGCCAAGGGGGGCCTGCAGTGAAGCTGGTACTGCTGGTCCACAGCTGCTTTACTGAGGTGATTTTTGATTTTTCTGGCTAATATTTGGCTCCAAAGGGCCAAGGAGGCAGCTGGGCAGTGGTAGGGGAAGCACTGTCCCATGTCACCAGTGCATGCCCTAGTGTTTCCCTTCTCTCCTCCCACATCTCCAGGAAATGCTCCATCATTCCTGGAGGCGCTGCTGCTTCCACCACACAAGGAGCCCTGGTGACTTGGGAGGACAAAGATGGACTCAGCTGTCAAGAGCTGATGCTCTCCCCTCCCCATTTTCATGCAGAATCTACGGACAGAGACAATTTTTTAATCACTGTTCTAATGTTTCCCAACATAAAGCAGCTTTCGGGATGTGACGCAAACCAGCGGTTTAAAGCCATAGATATTTCTAGTTAATCTAAAAGATTAAGCACCTCACAGTCACTGGAAAGTGCTCCTTGCAACCTCAGTATTATGGCCTTGGATAAATCTGGTTTTATAATCCTGCTTAGTCTACACTGATCTGGATAAAAAGAGCCCCACCATGGAGAACGAGGCTCAGAAAAGCAGTATTTAGGCAAGGGGAGGGAAAACAGGAGCATGTATTTTCTGCAGGGACAGGAAGGTGGCCCAGGCTGTCAAATCGTGTTAGGGACACACCATAATCCCCAGTTACCCTTCCCAATGACACTTCCCAGAGTCACCTTCCTAGAAAGTCCCTACAGAGAGAAAGGAGGGATGAGATGGGGGAGGAAGGCTGAGGGTGAGGGGCAAGGAGGTGCTGGAGGTGCTCACAGACCTCCTCAGGGACCTGGGCAGGTGTCCCTGGGATCCCACATGGGTCTGGAATGTGCAGGAGGGCTGCTGAGCTCAAGGGCAGCCAAGGCAGCAGTTCTGGGGGGAAAAATAGCTGGTCCTTATCTCCCTCCTCACCCTGGGGAAGGAGGCGAGAGCAGAGGTGAACAAACACACAAACCAGAGGATTACCAGGAATCCCAGTTTGCCTTCCAGCACTGCAATGTTTCCTTCCAGCAGAAGTTTATGTGGCAGCTCTCTGAGGAAAGGCTGAAGTGCTGTCTGCATTCTCCACTAAGAACCTCCCAGTCCTACAACATTTTCATTTGATTTAAGCGAGGTTTTTATATTCAGCTCAAGTTTAAAAGTGCATGAGCTCATTCATTACATCATCAGTTTATCTACGGGGTTATTAAAGTGCTGATCAAATGACAAGAACTGGAAACATTTGTCACAACCAAGGATCTCAGGAAATACTTTTTTTAGCACTTACACAGCCTGTATGAATAGCTGTGAATAGTGTGAAATAAATTAGTATTAAATGTATCTCTAAATCCAGTGTTTCCTGTATTTCTGAAGGAAAATGACTCTAGCCTGGATTTCTGATGTGCAGTTAAAACATAAGTTATTGAATTAATACCCAAATTGCTGGGCAGAATTCCCTTGTCTGTGTTTTGCAGCTCATCAGATCCGTGGGTCACAATGGCTTTATATTCTGAAAAAGCTGTGAACAAACGAGCTGGGCACTGCATCTGCAGCTGCAAACAAACATTTCACAGCTATCCCACAGAGAAAAATCAGTTTGAATTGCAGATCCTCCTGCTCCCTAGCCTTTGTCTCCTTCGAATCCACACAGGATTTTTGGCAGTGAAGTCAGAGCCTGGACGTGTTGAATGCACCAAACTTAGCTCCTACTCACCCAAAGTGATAATATTAAAATAATAAGCCAGCCACAAACTTTATGGCAGCAGAATTCAGCGAGAAGAAAAGGCAGCTTTCAGAAAACAAAGCAACCCGTGAAATTCATTACTATGAGGCACAAATTACTACTGCTATTATTATCATCCAGTGCCTTTAAGCTGCTGGGATGAATAAGGACTCTTCTGCCTTGTACAAATAAAAGGATAAGAGATCATTGTCATCACAGATTTAGTGGATTAAGAAAATGATATGTACATAATGAGTCTCTGGAAATAGAATATTGGCATGATTTTTTTAAGCTTGCTGGAACTCCTCGTGTCACACATGGCTTGAGCTGACCATTGATTAATTTAGACTTGAACAAAAAAAAAATCTCACTTATGTAACTTAAATCTCCCTTCCACGGCTGTTTTTAAGGATCTGGTGGGGTTTGCCGGGAGAAACAGGAATTGTTCTGGAGGAGCAGAATTCCCTGCTGAGCCTGGGGCCACAGTGGGATCTGCACTGGGGCACTCCAGGAGGTGAGAGGGGAGCAGAGGTTCCCAGACTGGTGGGATGGGATGTCTGCTGGAAAGGAGCACTGGAGCAGCTTCCAGCTTTTCTGGGAGCACTTTCTCTCATGAACAAGTGTCAGTTACAAGTATAAGATCACCCTGTTGTTTTGACAGAGATGAGATTTAAACAAACAAACCACTATTTTTACCAGTGGAGATTTTGGCTCCCTCTCCCAAAGGAAGAGGCCATTTTTTCCATTTGTGCCTGGCAGAAAACCCCAAACCCTTAAAGGCCAGTAGACACTGAAGCAAACAAAAGCAGAAGAGCTGATTCCATCCAAAGTGAACATCCTGAGGTCCATGTTCCTGCAAGGCCTTTGCACTCCTGATGCCAAAAACTGAACACAGGTGACTGTCCCCTTTGTTTTACTCCTCTGCTGAGATGCTTCTGGCATGGAAAGGCCCCATTTCCATGGCAACAACTTGTGGAAATCAGCAGAGGGGTGGTGCTTTTGCTGTTTGTGAAGTAGATTGTTCCATGAGTCCTGATTACCTGAGTATCTTTTTGGCTCACAAAACCCCCGGTGGGACCGTGATAAGGTGATAAGGACTCAATTCTGAACACGCCTGTCATTAACCAGCAGCTTGGTCCTCATAATGGGAAACCTGGAGTAAAGTTCTGCTCTGAAACCATCAGAGAAGATGAATTTCAGGTTGCAGAAAACTTTAGGATGCAGTTTCTCCTTTATTCTCCTCATTTAAATGTTTCTGGCAGCTCTGTAACCAAAAATGCCAACCCACCACTGAGGATGTCTCTCCTTTCTGCCCTGGGACCCATTTTTTCCCATTTCCTTGGAGGAAAGTGGCGTCACCTTTGGTGTTAAAGGAGTGGGATGCAGCTGAGGCCGAGGTTACACAAGCAAGGACAATTTCTGGAGTCCCAAGAATGTTTTCCCAATAACGAATCCTGCTCTAATGCAGAAGATCTGCCCTGCCTGGGAAACAATGCGAGGTTGAATGAGGACAGAGCAGAGAATGACATGTCATAAAAGCCTCCTGAGTGCCAGCACAGCCCTTCCCTTCAGATGGGTGCTCTTGAGGAGCTCATTGGAGGCCTCTGGAGCATTTGGTAGACAGCTGTTCTGCTCAGAGAGCCATGGAGAGAGTGTTCAAGTCAAAACCACAAAAATGAGCTGATGATGCCATTTCGAAGCCATGTCCACAGAGCTCACCTCCTCTGACTATGCTGCTGGTTTTTAGGAAGAGGCTCAGTTTTTACCCTCTCCCTTCCCTGCTGCTTTCCCTTTTGTGCTTCTCCAAGGAGCCAGACCTTGCCAGAGCTGCAGATCCCAGGCTGGCTGGGGAGGGAGGTGGAAGCAGAGCAGCTCCAGCCATCCAGGGTGGTGCTGATGCCTTTTGGGACTGCCTAAAAACAAAGGCCAGACAGAATTAAGGCCTATCCACTTGTTTCCAGCTTCAATGTTCCTAAATGAAGAATTAAACCAAAATTATCTTTAACTACAGATTGCAGTTTGTGCAGGTGTTTCTACCTCCATGAATTGATGCCAAACCTCCCAAATCTTGTCCCAAATTCTGGGTAGGGTGTTAGCCTCACCATGTGCACCTCTAAACATCAAATTTTAAGACCCTGAGTGTTTCTGACATGATTTCTCCTCCCAAAATGGATAATTTGGTGTACCAGCATAAAAGGGAATAAAAAGAGTTTATATTTGTTGAAGGGCCTTCAGGTACATTTAGGGCAGACAAAGCCCACCCGAAATGGACATGGGGTCACAGGTTTTGGCACTTTTATAAGTTGGGTCCATTTGCATGTTGGGGGTTCATCTTCCAATTACAGCTTCAGCCAATGAAGTCATTTAACTCAAGTTTTCTGCCCCAACTCACTTTTGTTTCCATCTCTGGGGGCCTGAGGCAGTGAGGTGTCCTTGATTGCCAGGCCTGGAGAGGAATTGTTGTGTCTGCCCAAAATGGGAAAGCAGCAGCTCACACTGTACATGGAGTTTAGAGTTACACACTGAAGAATTGCAGGATTACAAACAGATGAAAAATAGAAAGGCTAAAATCCTGAGGCATCAGTGGAAATGGTGGGATGGGGCAGACAAATGAGTTCTCATTCTGTTATCCTGGAGAATCTGCACCAGGAGCAGAAGGGAGCACGTGGAGTACACGGAATATTTTGTTGGAGTGTCACTGCCAGGCACTCAGACTTGTCCAGGAGAAGGGATCAGAGTCAGAGAAGGTTTTCCCAAGGTCACTTGTGGTTAATTGTGAACCTGTTTACTGTTAAGTGTTTACTGAGCTTCTCCAGATAGGGGAGGCAAATTTACTTGAACTACCACATGCAGAGATATTCATTAAACAAAATACCCAGGATATTAATTAAACTAAAAATCCAGTATATTCATTAAACCAAAGATCTAGGATATTCATTCAGCTAAAGATCCAGGATATTTCTTAAACCAAAGATCCAGGATATTCATTCAACTAAAAACCCAGGATATTCATTAAACTAAAGATCCAGCCTAGTGGAAGTAATGGAAGGAAAGGGTGTTTTAGTCAAAGGGAACGCATGAGAAAAGAGTGCAACTATGAATCTCCTTGGGATCAATCCTCAAATTAAACTGATTTTAAAATTTTCATCAATGATGTTGAACTTCTTGAAAAGTCAGGGTTGAAATACAGATGCTGACGGAGGGAAATACCAAAGGGGAAGAACCCAGCAGTCCCAAGGGACTGAGTAATGGCAGTGAGATGGAAATTTAATAACACACAGCGTCAGAGCAGAAATGGCAATAGCAAGAATTTTTGCTACACAATCAGAATATAACAGATAGAAAAAAAATGGAAAAGAGGAAGATGTGGTTATGAACAGAGGAAAAAGATTAATCCAGCTCTAGACTCCATCAGAGGAAATATTCCCAGACAGGAAATTATTACTGTTGTATTGCTGTAAGTTACTCTTTCTGTCTGAGACGATGACTTCTCCCTTTCAAATACAATAATTAATAAGATATTCTGCATAACTCTTTTTACTCAGTGGAATGGAGCATCAGACATGAAATTGGCACTAAAAGGTGGATGCACCAGTAGCTCTTTAACCACTGATCCTTTGAAATCCTTCTTTGCCAAGTCTCAGAACTCACAACAGACTTCCAAAGAAGAAATTCTGTTATTTCCTTCCCTCCTTTTTTTTTCTTTTCCCCTGCTATTTCTTGACTCCCTTATTCCAGTGATGTTTAGCATGTGCCTGCTGTGCAGAGCACTCTTTCTCTGCTTCCCACTTCCTTTTCACATCATTCTTAATGGGCCTTTAAGGACATCTCCGTGTTCCTGTGGTGTTATTTATGGCTCTGACATCACCCCTCAAGGTGAACAGCTCTTTGCAGCAGGGCTTTGACTCTTTTACAGCAAATCTGCCCCGCTGCTTTCTATAAAAACAGGAAAACAGCTGCAGCTTTTATAGGTGAGAACGAAGGTTTCTCCCTCTTCTTAACGTCCACTTCGTCACGGGGAAGTTCAGAATGAGTTTTGGGGGGAGGTACACAAAGGCTGAGTGTGGTCTGTAAGAGCTGAATTTTATCTGGCAGCCTCCAGCTGACGTGAAACAAAACGCAGAAAGCCATTCCAGATGTTTTTATTGTCACTCATGGCTTACATGGATGCAGGGTGGGCAGAAAATGGAAGAAAAAAGTGGCCTTGGCTTGCAGGATCGGGTTTTTCTTGTGAAAACTTCTTTTTAAATATTGTGTGTGCACAATGTCTTTGCTGAGTGAAAATAAATCTATGAAGAAATCCAGTAAAATTAAGAAATAAGCAAGTGGCTGCTAAAGTTGGAAGTCCAGGGAGACCTGCTGTCATTAATATTGATGCTAATTTGCCTAATGAGCTTTAAACCACATTCAGCCTGGCCAAAATGTAGGGGCTAATATTTCAAATACAAACCAGGTACCAACAGGTTCTCATTTTGAGAGGTGTTCAGATTCCTTTGAGAATTCTGGAATGTGGGTGCAATGGGAGAGAAAGGATGAGGAACTCTGGGTTTTATTCTAAAATTCTGGGCAATTTGGGCATGAATCTGTAAATGACACTCTTAGATCAGGTACAGGCAGCTGCTGAGGGTGAAACTGAGATTGAATGGCAGGAAAAAAAATCCAGATATGGATATTTGGAGAGATGAACTGGAGCAAGAAGAATAAAAATAAAAAAAAAAAACTTAATTAAAAATATCAACAAATCACATGCATTGGGAGCTCTTTTATTACAGGAGCAGAGCAGGTTTATTAGATCTCCACTTGTCACTCCAAGAGCTCATTTGGTAAAGAGAGCTTGCAAAGAGAACCATGAAAAGAGTGGTTTCTAGAACCAGCAGCTAATTAGAAACAAAATTAAGTTTAATTACTCCGAGGTGTTGTTTTTTCCCCCTCTTTTTTAATTACAGTTTTAAAAGAAGTTGTTT
Organism: Pyrgilauda ruficollis; assembly: GCF_017590135.1. NCBI lineage: Eukaryota > Metazoa > Chordata > Aves > Passeriformes > Passeridae > Pyrgilauda > Pyrgilauda ruficollis. The sequence goes on along the minus strand of NW_024529044.1, from coordinate 1,773,937 downwards.
CTATTATTTACACTTTTAACTGGTGTGAACAAAGTGATATCATGGAGTACAAAACACACCTTTGCCTCCAGCCCTTTCTGCACTTAACCCAATGAAGCTCTTGGAACAGCTGGAAGCTCTGAGTGGCTGGGTGGGTCAGATGGAAAATTCCCAGTGGTGTCACCTCTAGGATATGTCTTTGTGTTGGCAAATAATGAAAATTCATTAAACCCTTTTGCTCATCCATGGGAGGCCTCCAGGTGTGGATCCATTCAGGGAGGTTTGTGTTCCAAAGCTTTACACAGAGCAACAGGGAGTAAATCCAGAGCAAAAACAAAGATCAGCTCTGTTCTGATGGAAAATACCCACTTGTTTCCAGCTTCAGTGTTCCTAAATGAAGAATTAAACCAAAATTATCTTTACCTACAGATTGCAGTTTGTGCAGGTGTTTCTACCTCCATGAATTGATGCCAAACCTCCCAAATCTTGTCCCAAATTCTGGATAGGGTGTTTGTACACCGTGTGCACCTCTAGATGTCAAATTTTAGGCCCCTGAGTGTTTCTGACTCAATTTCTCCTCCAAAAATGGATAATTTGGTGTGCCAGAGCAGTGCTGAGCTGCTGCAGGCTCCAGCAGCAACCAGAGGCTTTATTTGACAGAACGAGTGGTCAAACATTTTTCCTGGAGCTCCCAGCTGGAGTTCCAGGCTGTTTCTCCACGGCCTCAGGTCAAATAAAGTATTCTCTTGTGCGTCTGTGCCTTTCAGCACAGAAAGTTTAAAATTCTCAGCATCCAGGGCTCCAACACCCAGCAGCTTTTCTCCTGAGCATTCCCCACCAGCTAACAGGGATGTGTGAGGGCAGATCTCTTTAAATAAAGACAACTCATGGAAAATGTTCCTGGGGCATTGCTGCCCCTCCTGACCAGGGATCTTGCTGATGTCTGCAGCCTGATCCTACCACCACAGCTTCCTCAGAACTTTAGAATTTGCTCTCTCCTTTTTTTTTTTTTTTTTTTTTTTTTCCACTAATAACCGGCCAAATATTTCAAACATTTTCCTCTAACAAATGTGTCCTTGTGGGGAAAAGTCCATTAGTAACAGAGTAGTTGCATCTTGTCAGGACCAGACTTTAATGGCTGTTTGAATTTTAACTACTATTTGCTAACTGTTTCTGTCCAAGCCAACTAAGACCATCATAAAAGCCATTAAATCCCAAGTAAGTGGCCCCAATGTAGCTGCAGGGTACAACACTGAGTCTGATCTGAATTTATCCGCTGCAAAGCAAAGCCTGTGACCCTCACAGACTTTTGGGAGCTGGAAACTTTTCTGTTTTCCAGAAAGGATTGCCTAGAAGAATAAAGGTACTCTTCTTTACCCCAGGGAAGGCCGAGCAGGGCCTGCAGGTAACATGACACACTGTAATCCATTTTCCTATTTGCAGCATGAATGAAGACACTGTCAAATGTCTGGCACCGAATTCCTAAAATATATGGGACAATGCAAGCCAGTGTTTGGATGAGTGGAAAAGTTCCCTGTGCAGAGGGACAGAAAGCACAGTACAGAGCTGCTCGTGGTGAGCAGGGCAGGTGAGGCAGACTGAATTTGGCATTTTTTGATCTTTTTTATCCAATTGCTGCCCCCTGAGCACCTCGTGGCATCATCCTGGAAATTGCTGCCCAGTGGAGCAGCAGGAATGGGCAGGGAAGGGAGGGAAGGGACAGGAATCGAGGTGGGCACCCACGGCCAGTTGGAAAATTCACCTGCAAGAGCCCCCCAGACATCTTCCATGGACCAAAGGAGGTGGATATTGCTCCTCACTTCCCCAGAAAAGAGAGCACAGCCTCTCCTCAGCCACAGCCTTACCCTCCTCCACCCTGAGGCTGGGATAACAGGGGGAATGTGCTGTCCATCTCCTGAGCCAGGGGAAATAAAACCCAACCCAGCGAGATTTATCCTCCACATTCTTCTTTCCTGCAAAGACGTGGGGACAAAAATTAAATCTGTCAGCATTTGCACTTACTCAACAAATCTAAGCTTTTGAAGGTGGTTAGAAGTAATCAATCAAAATTGGTAAAAGTTAAAAAGAGAAAAATTCAAGGCATGACTGCTAACTGAAAGAAGTTTTATCTTTAAATAGGTGTGAGGTAACAAATGAAGTAACACAGTCAGTGCAGGAAAGGAGAAAGGTAGAACAAAGGTTAAAACAACTCAGATTTCCTGGTTGTTTACTTGTGGCCCAACCAAAGTCTATTGAAGGAAAGAGAAAGCCTCAGTGGGCTTTGGAATGGGCTGTTAAGACATTTGCACATCCTAAATGATCTCTGGATGTAACCAGTGCCGGGAGTGGAGAATGGAGAATTCAAAACAAGCTCAGAGGGAGCAGAACAGAGAGCTCACCAAGCCATTTTCCATGCACAGCTCTTCACTCCCAAAAACAGCAACAGAAAAAAGGCCAGCCCCAGACAAACCCCAGCCCTCACAAGTGAGCTTCAAAACAATGCTTGGCGAGGAAGGAGAGCTCTGCTCCATGTTCTGAGCGCCACAGCTGCAGACACAAATCCAAAAATGTTCCCAGACTGGAGGGACTGAGGGAAATGGATTCCCTGGGGAACAGGGGACGTTGGCAAAGGTGTTGTACACAGGAATGCTTCACCTTTGGGGAGCAGTGGGTGCTGCTGGGGCTGGATTCCACACCAGGAGCTGTCATCTGTTGGGGCAGTATTGTATTTGCATGGATCCTCATGGCAGGAAGGAATGATGAATCTGACTCCATGTTCTCAGAAGGCTAATTTATTATTTTATGATACTATATTGTATTAAAGAATGCTAAACTATACTAAAGAATACAGAAAGGATACAGACAGAATGCTAAAAAGATAATAATGAAAACTGGTGACTCTCTCCAGAGTCTGACACAGCTCAGCACTGACTGGCCAAAGAGTGAAAACAACTCACAGCAGAGTCCAATGGAACAATCACCTGTGGGTGAACAATCTCCAACCACATTCCAAAGGAGCAAAACACAGGAGAAGCAAATGAGATAAGAGTTGTTTTCCTTTTTCTCAGAGGCTTCTCAGCTTCCCAGGAGAAAAATCCTAGGCAAAGGGATTTTTCCAGAAAATGCAAATGCCACAGGGCAGTGTTGGTGCCGCAGTGAAGGTGGCCCAGGAAAAATGGCACTGAGATGAAAGGGCTCAATGGATCGAGCTGAAAAAATCCTTTCCTTGGGCTTCACTACCAAAAAACCCAAAGCTGAGGTTCTTGCTCCTACCACTCTGCTCAGTGTCTCAGTAAATCACAGCACACACTTTGCTGAAACGTGGAATGGTTTGGGTTGGAAGGGCCTTAAAGATCATCTCATTCCACCCCTGCCATGGCAGGGACACCTTCCACTGTCCCAGGCTGCTCCCAGCCCTGTCCAGCCTGGCCTTGGGCACTGCCAGGGATCCAGGGACAGCCACAGCTGCTCTGGGCACTTGTGCCAGGGCCTGCTCACCCTCAGAGCCAGGAATTCCTTCCCAAAATCCATCTAATGCTGCTCTAAGTCAGTTTGAAGCCATTCTCTGTGTCCCTCGTAAAGAGCCTCTCTCCACCTCTCCTGTGGCTCCTCCAGGCCCTGCTGGGCCACAGTGAGGTCACCCCAAAGCTTCTCCTCTCCAGGCTGATCAATCCCAATCTCTCAGCCTTCCCCCATCCCTCTGCTCATCCTGGTGCCTCTCTGGAGTTTCTCCAACAGCTCCATGTCCTTCCCATGCTGGGTACCCCTCACAGCACCCATGGGAGCCACGCAGAGCTCCCTTCTCTGCACCAGCCTGTCCAGGATTCCTCTCTTTCACCCAGCCCCAGCACTGAGGAGCCCCCACTCCACCTGGCACCACGACCTGAGCTGGCTGTGGAGAGCCCAGCCCATCCCTGTGTGTGTTTCCTGTGCTTGGAGTCACTCAGGCCCAGGAACCCTCCCAGAGCAGCAAATCCCATCTGCCCACTGGTGGTTTCACAGAATGATCCTGCAGTGCTTCACTTACAAGGCTAATTTGTTTCTAAATATGTTCTTCTTTTTTTTTTTTTTAATTTTATTTTATTAGAATCAGCTCAAGGGTTTGCCTGGTCTCAGTGCTGTTTAATAGGGATTAGTTGGAAGTGAAAATGTGTTTTCCATTTGTCTCAGAAAGACACAACAGGGAGCAGAGCCCTGGAGATTACTGAGAGCTTTGGGTGGTTCTGGGAGGCCAAAGGCCAAGTGACTGCAGCTTTCAGTGGAGTGCAATAATCCCCTGGAAAAGCAGGCCTGGGGTGTCTCATTGTGCAATTATGGGATGGAAATTGCAGCACGTGGCTGACCTGGGGATTACTGGCTGGGTGTCCCTAGTGCAGGACCAGGAGCAGCCAGGGAATGCCCTGCACTCCCCTTCTGCTCCCGGGGATGCAGTGCCCCTCACTCCCCACTACAGGAGCTCAGCAAACCGTGGATTTGGTGATTCCCTCCTTCCTGATAACGAGCCACTCATTTCACCCACCCCAGGGTATTTAAACAGCTCATCAGTGGCACACAGAATTCCTCTTTCCTCTCAGGGAGGTCACACTGCACAGTGTTTGTCTACTCAGCCCTGTCTGTGATGTGTGGGAGATTGAAATCTTTGCAATAATTAAATGATTTGCCAACAGAGGAACTCTCTGCCTGTTTATCTCTATTTATTCACTTCTCTGTGGTTGCTAAACCTTTTCCTTGCCTGCAGGGCTCTGCTCTCTGCCGTGGCTGAGGCACAGAAAGGATGCTGAGCAGCCCAGGGGTTCTGCCTGCAAACATTTCTAAAATCACACACACACACACACACACACACACACATCATACAAGACAAATATGAATTTTTCTGGAGAACCTTCCCACCTCAGCATCCTGAAAGAAAGGGTTGGGATCTGCTGGGCCTGCAGCATCCCTGTGAACCTCAATCATCCCTTGGATGTTTGCAGTTGGAGACCCAGCCTGCTTTATCCACAGGGTGAGGGGTACAATAATATTATTCCTGCTGTTTCTTTCCTTGATCCCAAATCTCTGCTGGCTGCATTTCTTGGGACAGGTTTGAATGCTGTTGGTGACCTTGTGAGAACACTTCTTCATTATGAAAAGCAGGTCAGAAATCCCCCTGGGCACAGTAAAATGCCTCACCTGCAATTCCTCAAATAGTTTCCACTGCTGTTAATCCCTTTGGGTGTACAAGGTCCTGCACATGGCTGCTCACTAAATAGATATCATCTGGAGGCAGCTGGATACAACATTTTGGCACCAAACAGCCTGGATATAGAACACCTAGAAGAATTATTTGAGGGTTTATCAACACCCTGAATGATTTCCTGGGATGGCTCCTCTGGAGGAGCAAACTCAGCTTTGAGCAGGACATGGAACTTTCACAGAATCCACAGAATTCACAGAATTCACAGAATCACAGAATCCACTCAACTTTCCCAAAGTTCACCACTGGTGGTGGAGGTCAGGCTTTGGCTCAGCTCCTTGTGGAGACAGAAGCTGAATTCCCATCAAGAACTGTATTTTGGGGAAGTTGCAGAGGTTTTGGGATCTGTGGTTTTGGCCTAGCTCAGTCTTTAATCCACAAGGACATCCCTGGGCAAGAGCACTCAAACCTCTGGGAAACTGCACAGAATGGGATGTGCAGGAGCCTCTCCAGGAAAAGCTCAGGTCACATTTATTCCCAGAATCCAGGTGAATAATCTCCAGCTCACAAGAAAACCGTTTTCCCCACCCCCCAGTCAGTTTTTACAGCCCTGTAGGTGTATTTTGTTTTGATAAGGAGAACTGTTGGGTTGGGGTTGTTGAGACAAGCATTGAGTTCCCAAGAAAAATTAAAGTCTGGGCTTTGCCAGTTTGTCAGCCATGGCCTCCACTAAAGCAGCAGTTATTATAAATTAAATGTTACAAATATTCTCTTCAGACAATATTTAGTGTAGCTTTTAATTGTTTCTATTAGAAATGCAATGATTAAATTAAAAATTAAGTTTAAAAATCAGCTTCTTCAAGAAACTCTTGCACATTCATTCAGTGACACCGGTTTGGGGTTTTGTCTCCTCCTCTAAATGGTCTGAAAAAGTCCCAATGTGCCCTCATTGTGAAACATGTGGGTATCAAGCCTAGCCTGGGGATAAACTGTGTCAGATATCCCTGAAAAATGTGGATTTATGTGTTATCCACTCCTGAAAAATGTGGATTTACATGGTTTCACCTACTGGAGTTTTCTCCTGGGAAAGGTGTCTGAACTCCTTGCACAGAGCCAGGAATTCCCTATGGAGAAAGGCACCAAAAGGGGGTTGATTAAAGGAAAAAAAAGCTTGTGTAGAGGTGGCAGCCTGGCCACAGGAACGTTGCTGGTCCGTGCTATTTACTTGTTTAATGGAAACAAACCCTTTAGATAACAGCCAATTTACAAGATCTCATTACAAGCCCAACTAAAAAAATCTGATTATGGCGATGTGTTATGCAAACAGCATTTATGAATACTTATAAAAGAAATTTGGCTACTCAGTGTTACGTCTTCACAGCAGGTAAATATAATTTGCATTTTTATATGTGGGTGAGCACCAGGGTTGGCCACAGTGGTGTGAAACCTGGAGCTGACCCCGGGCTCCTTTTTCAGCTCTGTACAGGAAAGGAATTTACTAATTTATAACATTTTCCACCCACCAGATATGCCAAAGAATTAGAAAAATTACAATCAGGCAGGTGAAAGGGAAAGGAAACATCTCAACAGCTATTTGTAAAGGGGTGAGAGTATTTAGTATTTAGCAGGAAAATCTTTTTAAACTATTTCTTCTGCTGCAAGACTCTGCAGAGGGAGATGAGAGGGGTGACAGGTCTCAGGATTTTTGAAATTTTAAGCAAAGCATCAGAAACTGCAGCCCAGAGCCCAGGGCACAGCAAAGGGAGCTCCCCTGGGCTGCCAAGGGGCTCCTGCTGGGGTTCAGAATTATTTTTGAATCCCACAAGTGATGGATGAACAGTTTTTTCTTTTATTTTGCAGCCATCAATGAACAAGAAGAAAGTGTTTCCTGCGGAGTGAAATCTTCCTTGCAAGGTGAGGAATCCACTGGAGACAAATGCCAGCGTCACATTCCAGAGCTTCCCTCCTTATTGTGCTTGGCCTGGGCTTCCTCCATCCAGGGCTGCCCCTGGGCCAGCCCAGCACAGAACCAGCCTGCACTGTCTAATAAAATTTATTGTGCTGCTTTCCAAAATAACAATTCCTACCCTGGCACTTTGAAAGCCAGGAAGGCACACAGGCAGGAAAACACAGCCTGCAACTATTATTATTATTATTATTATTATTATTATCATCATCATCATTATCATAGTCATTATGATTATTATTATTTTAATTTAAAAATTTATCTTTTTATTTTTTTAATTTTAATTAATTATTAATTATTACTATTTTTTTATTAGGGCTACTGGAAGAGATGCATAAAAGGGTCTGACAATGCAGCACAGTTTGGCATTCCAGTTTAATTCCATTAATTGTTCTTTTTTTATTATTTTTTAATGAAGAAGTCTCACCCCAAAATTGACTCTTTCCATAAGAAAGCACAAAGATTAAATTGGAAATAAAAAATCATTAACTCTTAGTATCTGTAGAGTCATGCTGATGGTTTTTTATTTGTTTGTTTTTCCCAATGACTTTTTAAAATTCTTTTTCCTGTCAGTTGTGCTGTCTGAAACCCCAGAATCACAGCAGGATTTGCAGGACCCCAGAGAGCACTGGGACCTGCAGGACAGTGGTGCTGTGCCCCAGAAGGATCTGGTGGTCCGGGAGATGCTGGGGTACAAAAGTTTCCCACACTCATCCCTTTCCTCAAAAACAACAAAAAGCTGCCACATCTTTATTTCTGATCTCCCTTTCTCTCACAGCCTTAAAAAACCAAGGAGGAACTGGTGGGAATGGGGGAGAATCATTTGAAGGTGATGGCAAAGAAACTCCTTAACATGAAAAAAAGAGAGGGGTTGAGGATGAAATTCTGTTTCATGGAGATCTGTGGGACAAGTGAAATTGTAACAACAAAAGTGTAGATGAAGAGGAGAAAAAGTATAAATAAAAGTATAAATATTCTCATTTCCACAGGAATGTTGCATTATTTTAGAAGTGTGTTTTTTAGGCACAGGGGCTGTTGTGTTGTCTGCTCTGAGATGATCTTTGTGACATTGTTATGATTTTTATGTCCCCTCCTGCTTTGGAGTGCTCCAGACTTGGCCACAAGCAGAAGGCTGCTCTGTGGTAAAGCTGTTTCAGGATCATCAATATTTTAATTATTTAATTGTATTTTATTTAAAATAAATTCTAAAACAAATTTTACCTCATTATATTTTATTTTATTGTTTTATTGCCCAAGACAGACATGCATCCTTGCATTCCATGAGGGACTGGAATAAGGGTTGACACATTCCTCCAGAATCCCAAATATTTATCAGACATTAATTTGGTTGGAGCTTTGAAAATTTCAGATGGGCACAAATTGAGATGGAGAATGGTGAAAAAAAATTCCCTCTGTATGCCAGGAAGTTGAACTGAGTGACAAAAAGTGGTGGCTGCAGGAGAAAATGCTTAAAGGGTTTATTTGGGGTTTCTGTAATGTTTGAATGCCCCTTGCCTGTGCTAAAGCAAAGCCATGATTGGTTTTCCACCAAAAAATTGTGAATTTTAGTCAGGTTCCCTCCTGGATTCTGGAGTTCTCAGGTTCCAGCTTACACAACAGCAAAGTCTCAATGCAGGGCAGATTTTCATGCCTGAAATGGAAGTTAAATAAGGAGTAGACAAAACAAGAAGATCCGTAGACTAACTGGAAACGTTGAGATTTGAAAATTACCTGATAGGAAAAGGGAGGGGAGAGGGATCAAAGACATCCCAGGGAATGAAAAATTCCTTCACAGTGCTTCCTGTTCTCTCTGTTTTGTTAACCAAGGTAGGATTAGGTTTCAGCTGCCAAAAGAAATAACATTTGGAGATTTTTTTGGTCTGGGGAAGTGGGATAGAAAGATTTAAGACAGCTTTTTCCGTACTATTTGCTTTTTGTCAAGCAGTCAAGTCTAGTTATTGTTATTAATTTGTATTGCAGAACCACCAAAGTGGGGCTGGCTTTCCAGTGTACCTGGGGCTGTGAAAATGCCCAGGCAGGGACTGGTGTCACCTCACAGAACCCAGAGTGGCACCAGGGCAGGCAGAAAAGGGCATTGTGCCCTGAGCTGTGCTCCTCTCTCCTGGGTCAGGACAGAGCTGGAGAGCTGAGCTGGCATGAAAAGAGTCAAACCTGCCTTTTTTTAGCTAAATACAAACCCACCTTGGATTTAGACACGTTTCACCTCAGACCAACTCATTCCTGTTCAGCCCTTTAGATTTTGGTTTCTCTTCTTTCTTATCCAAGCTTCAGACATTGTCCCTGTGCAGGGATTGCACGAACCATACCCAGAAATCCAAGTGGTTCAAATTCATCTTCAAGTGCCTGCATTAATCCTCAATAAACAGCCTGAAAATGATGCGAAAAGGGAAAAGAAGGAGCTGAAACCACTCTGAAAGGTCACGATGCTGCAGAGCTCCTGGGTAGGGATGAAGGTTGTGCTCCACCCTCACCTTCCTCCAGGTATCTTTTTCTCCCTGTGGAGAGGAAGGACTCTGGGAAGCTGTGTATTTCCATCAGTCCTTTTACTAAAATCACCCAGTCCAGCTTTACCATTTACATTCATCCTGCACCTTGGATTTTTTCTCTCTGCTCTTGGGTAAAGTGAATTCTAGAAGAAAACTTCTTGCTCAGGCAAATTCCACCAGCACAGAAAAGGACACAGTCTGTGACTTCAACAGAAAACGAGATTGCACTTCTTGTGTAGGCTGGAAGCCTTTACCTTAATCTCATGCTAATCTGGAAACAAAACACTTCTCACAGGAAAAAATAAAATAGACTCTACTATAAATCTGAACCTGTTTATTCTAAAGTTGTCTATCAGTGGCTAACTCCAAATCCAATCTCATGGGTAAATATTTGCAGAACCATTTCAATGATGAAGGGTTTTTATTACCTGGGAGAATTTCCTGCTTCATGCCTTTGAAAGCCTCACCTGGATGTGCAGGGTGGCCCCAGCTGCCTGCCCTGTGTGCCCCAGCTGGGAGGAGGCTGCTGAGGACCCGGTTGGGTGTCCCTGATGCCTTAGCCCTCCCAAGGCACCATTCCCTTCCTCAAGATGCCCTGGGCAGCCCCTGGAGCTCGCTCCCAAGGACCTGAGTCAATGTTTAACCCGAGTCTTTGGAGTTCACAGCTTGTGCCTTTCTTTATTATTAACCCAGCCCCTGTTTTTCTGCACAGCTGCAGAGCTGCTGGCAGGAGACACAGAGAAGCCTCCAGAGAACTCCCTGGTGGCAGCCTGAGCAAAGGTAAAGCTCCTTTTGTGTCCTTTCCATTCCTGCATGGGGCAAAGCAGCTGCACATTCCTGGGTCTGCTCTTCTCTTGGGGCAGAACAATCTGGCAGCAGCCAGCTTGGTTTAATTGTGTCTTTTTAATTAAATCACTGCATAAATCGAGCTGATTTATTTCATCCTAATTCGGCCCAATCTGAAGTGTCAGTAGTTAAAGAGTATGCACTGTGAGTTTATTTATTCCCTGGTACACTCTTTTTTGTTGCTTTTTTTCTCCACACCAACAGCCTTGTCTCTCTAACTGGTTCTGTCCCTCCTCATAGTTTTTATCTTTTTGTGTTTTATACTCAAATCTGTGAAGGTTTGTGTCTTTTTCTCCCTGTGGAGACGCAGGACTGCACTAGGGAAAATCTACATTTCCATCAGTCCTTTCACTGACCTCACCCGTCCAGCTGTACCATTTACATTCTTCCAGAACCTTTGATTTTTCTCTCTGCTCTTGAGTAAAGTGAATTCTAGCAGAAAACTTCTTGCTGAGGCAAATTCCCTCAGCACAGCACAGAAAAGGATAGGGACACTCATCTCACATTTGTTCTGGTTGCTGTGTCAATGTGGTGGGAATGCTTGTTTTTAAACCATGAGTTTTTAAATCATGAGTATTTGTTTTTAAATAATATTTCATGTGTGTGCTATGTGGGGGCTCAAAACTGGTCTGCAGAGGGAAGGATTCACATGCTTAAATATATTTTTTTATTTGTTGTGACATAAATTGACATGCAAAGTAATAGAATGGAACTTTAGCTGAAATAGAGCAAGGAAGGAAATTGGAATGATGATTGAAAGTTTAAACAGGTACTTGCAGAAAGTACATCCAGTGTGTTGTGTATTAGAAAAATATTATGCATTTTTGAAAACTATAATATTTTATGTAAAATAAAACTATAATTTTATATAATATAAACATTATTAGAATGCATATTATATACTATATATTATTATATATTTATATAGTCTTTATTATTATAGATTATATATTATTATATTATATATTTTATATAAACAATATATATTATATAATATATATAATATTAACAGAAATGGGGTTTGAAAAATTAGTAAAACAACCAAATCTTTCCTGCCTCCAGCTGCTCTGAATTCCATTTTGCTCCATGAGTAAATCCTGTAGGACAGGTGTGATCCCCATAAAGGAAGAGAACATCTCAGCCCCAATTCACCCTTTGGGGACTCCTGGGTGCATTTTCCTCTCTGTCCTCTGCCTGGTGAGGAAAACTTTGATTTTTTGAGTCCAGCCCCAGCTGTTTATTTAAGGGATTGTGGCTCCATATTAAAGGGATGATAATGTGGCCAATGGATATTTCCAAACCTTCCACCACATCTAGAGAGGTTCAGTCTCCCACTGCAGAATCCTGGAATGAATGGGAGTATTGGTGGTATAAATTAGTATTTATGGGAATATTGTCACTACAGGTCCAAGTGACCCTGAGAATCCAAATCATAACACAGAAAAAATAAATGAAGAGTTGCCTGATTTGAGGAAATGGAAATCTTGGCTATGAATTAAGTGAGAAGCTTTGAACCCCTTTGTACAACGGCCAGATTCAGATACTGCAATTTACCCAAAGATTAAGAGATAAACAAGCAAAAAATAAAACCAGAAAAAACCACAAACCTGGCCCCTAAAAGAATGGGGGAATTGGCAAAGTGATAAAGAACTTTGTGTCTGTTCAAAGGTGACCTGGGTCAGCAGAGAATGAATTTGTCATCGTTTTTTATCAAGAGTTTAATGTTTGTTAAGAGCCCAGAGATTTCTCCATTTCCTGAGTGTTTTTTCCCCCCAGTCTGGCAATTCTACAAAGCATAAATTGGACTTTAAAGGAATTTGCTTGTTCTGGGTGCCACGAAAATGCAAATACAGATGATGGCATCAAAAGGGCAAGGAGAGCTTTGATGATCCAGATCTTGTCAGGGAGCCAGGGAGCCACTGGACCAGGGAGAACAGGAATCCTCAGGAGAGGACACTCTGCCTCTGGGGAGAGCACACACACCTCAGGAAGGGACAGGGGCAAGTCCAGGACTTTCTCCTGGATCATCCCTCAGGCCAGCCCAGCTGCCTCATCTCAGCTTCTGAGCTGAAGTGGTTAAGGAAAAAAAGTGAAAAAAGAGCTTCCCAGAGGGATCTTTGGAGAAAAATGAGGGAAGGGAGAAGTGGCTTCATTCTATTTTGCTCATATTAAAAGCAGACAAACTCCTTGTTGTGAGTTAACTTCTGGCTCTGCTGGTGTGGGAACCAGCAGCAAAATTCCCGCTCCAGCAGGACCTGGAGCTGTGGAGGGGGTTTGGTTCATTGGTTGGTTGTGCTTTAGTTGGGTTTTTGGGATTTTTTGGGTCAGGTGTGAAGGTCAGCAGCAAAATTCCCCATCCAGCAGGGCCTGGAGCTGTGGAGGGGTTTAGTTGGGTTTTGGGGATTTTTTGGGTTGTTTTTTTTGGGGAAGCCAGTCCCAAACCATGCTGCTGATACTGAATGATAGGATACATCGGATTTCACTTGATTTTCCTTCATGGACATAGGAACAGAGAGCAGAAAAGCCTCATTTTGCAGCACCACTGCCCCATCCAAGCTCAGTGCCATTATCCTAACCATAAATAGTGTAGACTTTCTTGGGGAAAAAAAGTGCAAAGTAGGAACTGGTTTTTATTCCTCTCTCCAGCTTATTTCCCATATAATTCCACAGCACAAGACTCCTTTTTGTCCCAGCATTCAAGTCTTAAAACTCACAGATAATAACAGAAATACATCCCATGATATGATCAGGGTTTCTTTTTCAGCATCTAATGATGTTAAAATAAATGGAATTATGTTGCTTTTCCTTTTTTTTTAAAGTCAGTAAATTCCCAAAGAGGATTTGTCCCATTTCTACAATGTGCTTAAGGACTTAGAACTCACGATCAAATGCAGATTTATTATGGGCATGAGGGCTGGCATGTGGCAGCCTCTGCTCAGAGCTGCTCGGGGCCTTTTTGTTCTGCTCCAGGAGGGTTTTTTCCCATCTTCATTGTGATTCCTGAGGCCAGATGTGGCCTTTTGCAGAGTTGTTGTTTTTTTTAATTGTTCAGATAAAGTGATAAATGCTTTACAACAAAGAGCAAGGAAAGGTGGGGTTGTGGAGTTGGAAAATATCACTCTGCTGGGAAGGTTTTCCTTCTTTTTTTGAGGATATTCCCACTAAGTTGGGTGGATGCTGGCTGAAATCTCAGCTCCTCTGTGTCTCTGGCTCTCCTCCTCTGCTGGCAGCGCTGTCAGAGCTGCACAGGAGCTCCAAAAAATCCCTGCAGAAATCCCAGAGCAAGGAACACTCCCCGCTCTATCCGAGGGTGAAGCACCAAGGCACCTCCGGGGTGGTGGAAAGCAGGAGAATTAAAGTATTTAGGGAGGGATTGAGCAGCCTGAGCTGGGTCCGTTTGCTTTTCTAGCTGTGGAGCCAAGGACAGGCTGCCCTTGGTCCCAGGACACCTGGGTGAGCAGGCAGCGATTGCTGGAGAATTCAGGAAGGGCACCTGAGGCTTTTACAACACTTCCTCTGATAGCCCAAATCAGATCCCATCACCAAACCAACAAAGCATTAAATTATTCTTATATTTTAAACCATGAAATAAATAAAATACAGATTATCAATGCAGATAAGATCGTCTCACACTCTTTTGGAAGCTGCTGCAATGCACAGAATACACAACACTGAAATATTATTTCATGATCTTAAAAACTAGGATTTTTAAAGTGCACCAAGATGGGATTGGAGCACATGAAATGTTGAGTTTTTGTGCTCATGATGTGAGGGTGCTTTGTCTGGCAAGAACATTTCACTGCTCCTGTTTCTCAGCCCTTCTTGATGGAGTTTTTTTTTTTTCAATTTTTAATCTACTCTGCACAATTCTTTGCTTTGTTCAGCACAAAGACTTGAAAGTTGCCAAAAGTAAATGGTAAACTACTAGAGGAAGAGAAATCCAGTCCTTTAAGCAAACTTTTCCACCAGTGTTTAGAAATTCCCTCTCTCTTGGGATGAACTTTAAGGTCCCTTCCAACCCAAACCATTCTGTGATTTTAAGAAACAGTCTCAGCACAAAATTAATTATTAATGTTCAAGAGATATGTCTTGGACAAATTAACTCCAGTCTTCATTAAACCAAATGATGGTTTTATTAAATTACCAGATCAGTGCCACAGATTAAGTGCCTGCTAAGTTTTCTTCTGATATAATTCTATGAACAGAAACATTTTTTTAAGGAGAAAGCACAACCAATCTTTTACTGAAAATAATTTCCAGGTAATCTTTTCTGCAGCAAAAAAAAGCACCTTTTCTCTGTATTCTTTCAGTGCTGATGAAAGGGCTTAGCAAGAGCATTCAGACAAAGGATTTGCCAGTCGGGGCCTTGGGCACATTTTCAAAACTCAGACACTTCCACCTTGTCTTTTGTTGCCGGCTCGAATTCCCCAAATCCTCTTAGGTTAATTTGTTTTCCAGCACAAACCCACATGAAACCTAAACCGCGAGAAGGTTGTGGGTTTTTGTTGTTTTTTTTTTTTGGTTTTTTTTTTTTTTTTTTCTTATTTCGCTCTGCACTGCGGAGGGTTGAGCCCATCCCGCTGGGGCCG
This sequence comes from Pyrgilauda ruficollis, assembly GCF_017590135.1. Lineage (NCBI taxonomy): Eukaryota > Metazoa > Chordata > Aves > Passeriformes > Passeridae > Pyrgilauda > Pyrgilauda ruficollis. The sequence goes on along the minus strand of NW_024529044.1, from coordinate 1,758,877 downwards.
GGGGATGTCGGGGGTTTCCGTTCCAGCGCTGCCGGAGCCGCTCCCGCTCGGGGCTCCGGAGCCGCCGTGGTGCTGAAGGGATAGCGCCGGAGCGCCCGCACCCGTCCCGTGTCCATCCCTGTCCTTCCGTGTCCATCCCTGTCCACATGTGTGTATCCGTGTCCATCCCATACCCATCCATGTCCATCCCATACCCATCCATGTCCATCCGTGTCCACCCATGTCCATCCCTGTTCATCCATGTCCATCCCATATCCATCCCTGTCCATCCCTGTCCATCCATGTCCATCCCATATCCATCCGTGTCTATCCCTGTCCATCTCATATCCATCTGTGTCCATCTCATATCCATCTGTGTCCATCCCATATCCCTCCATGTCCATCTGTGTCCATCTCTGTCCATCTGTGTCCATCCATGTCCATCGGTGTCCATCCATGTCTGTCCGTGTCCATCCATGCCCATCTGTGTCCATCCATGTCCACCCCTGTCCATCCCACACCCGTCCTGTGTCCATCTGTGTCCATCCCATATCCATCCGTGTCCATCTGTGTCCTTCTGTGTCCATCCATATCCAACCCGTGTCCATCCCATGTCCAACGTGCACCTGCCCCACACCTGACCCCACCCCCTCCTCCTGCCCCTATTTCCCAGTCATTTCCCACGAAGGGAAGCAGTGTCCAAGTGCTCTAATGCTGCTTTCTGGAAGAAAAGTTGTTCAGAACAGCATTCCTGCCCCAAAGCTGGTTTTAGGATAGAGTCACAGAAGTGCTGAGGGTGGAAAAGACCTCTGAACTCGCTGAGTCTAACCGTTAACCCAGCATGGCCAAATCCACTGCCTCGTGTCCCCAGGTGCCACATCTACATGATTTTAAATAACACCAGGGATGGGGATTCCACCACTGCCCTGGGCAGCTTTTCTGGGAAGAGATTCTTCCTGATATCCAACCTAAACCTCCACTGGTACAACTTGAGGCTGTTTCCTCTTCTCCCATCACTTGTTGCTTGGGAGCAGGGACAGACCCCACCTCTCTCCACGCTCCTGTCAGGAGTTGTGCAGAGCCAGGAGATCCCCTCAGAGCCTCCTCTTCTCCAGGCTGAGCCCCTTTCCCAGCTCCCTCAGCCTCTCCTGGTGCTCCAGACCCTTCTCCAACTCAATTGTTCTTCTTTGGGGTCACTCCAGCACCCCACTATCTATGGATAATATCCACTAAGCTCCATGGAGCTCAGTTTCTCCTCCTGTGTGAAAAACACTGAGATTTTAAACACCAGGAGTTCTTCATGCCCCCAGTACTGGGCTCTTGTGCTGCTTTGCCAGCACAGGGCCAAGAATTCATCTCCAGCCTGAATGGCCTCAGCCTAATGAGGTGGGACACACGTTAGTCCTGGTGCTAAGCTGCTGCAGGGGGGTGTTGGCTGTTGTTGAACAGCTGCTGGATGCTGCCCCAGAGGGAAATCCACCCCCGGGTTGTATTTGGGGTTGTAAAGTTTGCAGCCGTGCTGGGGAAACAGCAGAGCCACGGAGCTGTTCTGAATTATTCACAATGTTCAGTCACACAGAACAAGGACCATAAACCCGGGGGTCAGGTGCTGGCTGGGCAGGGACAGGGGCACAGGGCACCCCCAGGGCAAGGACTGCTGCTGAGCCCTTCATTAGCATTTTATTAATTAGCAACTGCTCTCTGGCCTGTGCAACCGCCTGCATCCAGACAGCTCAAAAATGATGTAACCCTCCTGCAGAGGCTGGGCACAGGCAGAGGGAGGTTCTGGGAGAGATCTGCAAGGAATACGGGACCTGGAATTATGGATGACAGAGAAAATTCTGAATTTTTCTTACTCAAGCATTTTTGAAAAAATTATAACATTGTGTTCCTCAGTAACACCTGAGAATAGGTAGGACCAGGGGGTCAGTAGGACCAAGGGGTCAGCTCTGAGGTAGGCAAGGGCTGGGCTATTTCTATTTATCAATATCCCATCTGAACCCCCTGTTGAGGGCTGAATATTTAAGATTTCCATGGCAATATATCTGTCAGTGAAAGAATTTTTCTTACTCAAAACACTTTTGAAAAAACCCAACTTTCTGATTCTAACACCTGTCGGATCAAGGGGTCAGCTCTGAAGTTGGCAAGGGCTGGGCTATTTCTATTTATCAATATCCCATCTGAACCCCCCTGTTGGATATTTAGTATTTCCATAGCAATATATTTGTTGGTGAAAAGTCAGAATTTTTCTCGCTCAAACACTTTTCAAAAAAACCCCAACTTTCTGTTCCTCAGTAACACCTGTAGGACCAAGGCATCAGCTCTGAGGTTGGCAAGGGCTGGGCTATTTCTATTTATCAATATCCCATCTGAACCCCCTGTTGAATATTTAGGATTTCCATGGCAACATATTTGTTGGTGAAAAGTCAGAATTTTTCTTATTCAAACACTTTTGAAAATAACCCAACTTTCTGATGTGTGGTAGCACCTGTAGGACCAAGGGGTCAGCTCTGAGGTTGGCAAGGGCTGGGCTATTTCTATTTATTAAATAACCCATCTGAACCCCCCGTTGAGGGCTGAATATTTAGGATTTCCATAGTAACATATTTCTGAGCCCCTCTTCCAGCCAGACTGAGGCTTGTCAGCTGATCCAGGGGTGCTGGAGGTGGCAGCTGAATTTATTCAAGCAATCACATTCTCCTTGCCAGGCTAATGCCCATGAATACGGAGTTGGAGTTGACAGGGATTCCATCCCCATGAACATGGATAATGTTCCAGCCCTGGAGAGCAGCATTTAATTGATGAGTGGGATTATATTTACACAGCAATTATAACAAAGTCAAGGTTGGCTTTCTGGGAAAGGCTATTTACTTTATCCTCGCTGCCTGGTTGTCCAGGAAAGCTTTTCCTTTATGGAGGAGAAAAAAAAAAAAAAAAAAAGAAGAGAGCAAATGCACTCAGCTCTTTTCATAACCTGCAAATAGCCCATGAAGGCAACTCAGGAGCCACACCAGGGTTGCCTTGGCTACCTCCATTAATTTACTCCATTCTGACAGGGATGCTGATTGTTTATCCACTGAGGAATTAATAGTCAGGCCCTGCTATCCTCAGATGGCTGCTCGGGGCCAATGTAAAATGGATAAGGGCTCATTGTAAATCCCACATGAGTCAATGGGCATCTCTGTCCCCGTTCCCTGCAGAGCTGGAATTAGCCAGCCCCGCTGTCGTGCCCTGAAATATGGATTTTCTGTCCTCAGGGCACCTCTGCAAGGTAAGGTAAAGCCATGCACTCAGGTCAGGGATGGAGAGCTGGAGAGGTGACCTCAGAATCACCCAGCAGTCCTGGTCCTTGCTGTCCCTGCAGTCTGGATTTCTCTCCATTGGATGTGGAGAGGGGGAAGGAGTGTGACTGGGTTTGTCCAGCTTGGAGCTGGGTGCAGGGAAGCAGCTGGAGCTGGAAACTGGGAGGTAATTTCACATCTTGTGTAGTCAGAGAGACCAACAGCTGCATTCAGGTGCCTTTTTATGGGGCCTAGCTGGAATTAAGGAATGGAATTAAAAGGCTTTGGAAATAAGAGGGTGGCGAGGAGCTCAAAGCATCTCTGACCTCTAGCAAGGCAAGCAGAAATGTTCAGGAGATTCCCAGTGAGCACCTGCAGACCCTGGGGGAGAACAGCTGGGGTCAGCCAAAGCCACACTCATCCTCCCTCATGGACAGACACTGGGAATCCTGACATTCCCACACGGTCAGGAACATTTATCCCAACATTCCCACATGGTCAGGAACATTTATCCTGACATTCCCAAATTCAGAAACATTTATCCTGACATTCCCACATGGTCAGGAACATTTATCCTTCTCTTCAAGTCTGAATTCAGTGGGGTTTAGGTCCATCTTAGTTACTGCAGAGGGTGAATATCCCTACATGGCTTATCCTGTGCCAGAGACAGGGAAAACCACCTGGGTGTCTTGAGCTTTTTACCACCAAAAGAGCTTTTTTTTTCCCCTCTTAGCCCAAGCTAAGTCCTGACATGGAAATTTTCTTCTCAGTTGACTTTAGAATTAACTTGTTGACATCATTAGCAGAGCACATAATAGATAGCTGAACTGCTCTGATATTTATCTTTAGGTCAACAGCCCTTGAGACTCCAGAGGCAAATTAGAAAAAAGGAAAGGCTCTTTATTAGTAGAACTTAATTTAACAGTATTCAAACTTCATTAAGGAGTAAAAAAAAATAACCCTTCTTAATGCAGTCTTGCTTTATAAAGTATGGAATAAGAATATTAGATTAGCTTGATCCTGGTTCCTATTAGGTACCACAGTAGATGAGAATGAACAAATTCCCTCCCTGAGTTAGGACCCTGGGATGTCAAATCAAAGCCCAGGTGCTCCACAACCCATTTCCTTTCCTCAGTGTTTTATGTTTCCTAGCCCTGTAATTCTCCCCAGGAAACCAGCAGAAATCTTAATTTCTTCCCTCCCTCCCTGCCCCAAGTAACAGCTCTGGTGATTTAAACAAGCAAGCACATGTTCTTCCACTGTCTGCACCTCCTGCTCGCCAGAAATGGGGATGTGGTGAGGAAAACCATGGAGGAAAGGAAATGACATTAACCTTTTCCATCTGATAAATAAGGGCTCTATTCAGCTGCAGTAATCCACATCCTTCCCCAGAGATCCACTTAATGTAATACCTAAAGGCTCAGGTAATTTCAATTTATTTCCACGCTGGCCAGCTGATTTCTTGCTGAATTATTGAGTCCCTGTGCACATGGGAAAGGACTGGAGCCCTCCTGCCATTCCCAGCACCCTGAGCAACCTCTCAGATGTGCCAGAGGCTCTGTGACACCCCCAGGGCTTTTCTGTGCCCCCAAACAGGGACTTCTGTGCTGATTTTCATGGGACCACCACTCTGTGAGCACTGAAGGTCCCATGAGCAGCTCTTCTCTGCAGGGAGCCCCTCCCTGCCCAGTCAGACATTCAGCAGCTGCAGTTTTTATGGGATTAAAAGAGAGTTTGAGCTTGGAATGGGTGGAAATTCAGAGCAACAGCCTCAGCCAGGTCACAGAAAAGGTTCTGCAGGTGTTTGCTGGGGTTTGAGGTGATGGATTGGGATCAGTGGCCACTGCAGGGTGGGTTGAGGGATCCACACTCTCAAAGGATAAAATTTGGGGATTGAATTGTGGTGTTTTCCCTTTCTCCCTTTGCAATACACAGATGGCTCCAGTGCCTGCCCAGCTGGAGCAGCCCAAGGAACCTGTGGAGACAAGAGATGTCTGCAGGCACTGAGGGAGAGGTTTTCAGGGCAGGACAGGCAATCAGGGAACACAGATCCCCTTGGAAACATGGGATTTATCTTAGTCTCAGGAAAATTAATCCACAAACACCAGAGGGTTCTGTCCAAAAAGGAGACAGAGGAGTCCTGTAACTTTATTTGAATAAACAGAGAGGCCATGGGGCATTCCCCTGGGGTCTCTCAAAATTTTTAGAGGATGCAGCCTCCTGTTTATCCCAATTTCCTGGCTATATTTACCTCTCTTTTTCCCCATTGGCTGAGATATTTGGGAGGTACAGACTTCCCAGAACCCCTAACCCCCCCTTCTAATGTGTATCCCCCCTGGTTTTCTTTTTTTTTTTTGGTCTGTCTGGTCTTTTTTTCCTCTTGAAAAAAGTCTTCAGTGGGTAACAGTCTGTGTCAATTAGTGGAATTCCTATGGAATTTATTTTCCCCCCATTGCTCCTTTCACCTCTCAGTATCTGGCCTTATCTACCATCACAGCTTGATTGTAAAGACATCTCCTCCTCATTCCTCTTGACCCCTCCTCTTATTGGTACAGACTTCCCAGAACACCTAACACCCCCTTCTAATGTGTATCCCCACTGGTTTTCTTTTTTTTTTTTGGTCTGTCTGGTCTTTTTTTCCTCTTGAAAAAAGTCTTCAGTGGGTAACAGTCTGTGTCAATTAGTGGAATTCCTATGGAATTTATTTTCCCCCCATTGCTCCTTTCACCTCTCAGTATCTGGCCTTATCTACCATCACAGCTTGATTGTAAAGACATCTCCTCCTCATTCCTCTTGACCCCTCCTCTTATTTTCTCAGTAATTGTCTTTACAAACCTTCATTATCATTGACTTCACTTTTTGTTCCTTTAAACTTTTTGTGGTTTTTGTTCCTTTTTTAACTTTTTGTTCCTGGGTCCTTTTTGGTTTTGCAATTATTTGCAGCAGCATCATTTTCTGTCCCTTTGTAGCCATTTCTGGGTCTGCAGGCAAGGCTACCACCTGCATCCCCTTGATCACATATTGAATAAGTGGCACTAAGCAAGGGACCACACATGGTAAAAAGATGAGAGTTTCTACAACACATAAGAGGAAAAAACCCTCATTTAACCCATAATCTACCAGGTAACCACAAAAACAGGTCCCATTCCCATCTTTTCCAAATTCAGACTGGTACATGAGCTAACCTTTTTATTCTCTGGCTTGAGGCTGTGGGCTCTGTAATGCAGTGATTATTTAGTTGGTATTTTCTGTATGTTTTTGGGTATTGTATTTATTGGTTATTACTTCATCAACTACTCTGTGTAGGAAGAAGTTTTGTGGTTGTTGTGTTTTTAAGTGTAGCAGCGTTATGTAACCTTAGATTCACAGAGTCTCAGAGAGAGGGACTGAAAGGAATCCTTGAGTCCTTGGCTCTGTATTTGGAAATTATATATATATATATATATATATATACACACACATATATAATATTATTAGATTCACAGAATCTCAGAGAAAGGGATTGAAATGAGTCCTTGGCTCTGTATTTGGATATTGTTTTATATATAAATATATATATATATATATATAAAATAATCTTAGATTCACAGAGTCTCAGAGAAAGGGATTGAAATGAGTCCTTGGGCCCTGTACTGGGAAATTGTTTTTATATTAAAAAAAAAAAACTATAAAAATATATATATACACATACATATATATATATATATAATCTTAGATTCACAGAGTCTCAGAGAAAGGGATTGAAAAGTGTCCTTGGCTCTGTATTTGGAAATTGTTTGTGTACTTAATGTGAAAGATTTTTCACTTGGTCTTTTGGGACAGTCGTGGGACATTCCTTGATCATTGAGTCTAGGAGATCTAAGGTGTCTTCATGATCTGGATATTACATTTCTTATAACTATATTTGATTAACTCTGAGGTGTATTTGACTTTTGTTATTGGTTTCTCTTCTTCAGCTCCTCTGTTGTGTGATTGACTTGTAGTCACCAGTTTTGGTTTTAGTTTTACTAGTCTAGGGATTCTTGAGGGTTTTTTTTTCATTTCTTTTCTTTTTTTTAATTTTTTTTTCTCTCTGGATATTTTTATAGTTTGTTTATCTCTGTTTCTTCAGGGAGGTCTCGACTCTGATAGTGTCTTCCTCACACAGGAGGATTTGTTTCACCATTTTTCCACTGTCACCTATTTGCACACAGCAGTTTGAGTCATTTACTTTTCCACACATTAGTACTGATCCACAGCCCTCTGAAACCATGGGAATCCTGTTACTGGCACCAAGGCATTTGGGATGAAGTTCCTGCATTTTGAGACAGGCTCCTTCCTCTTAGATTTTTTTTTCCTTTAGGGAGTGTAGCTACCAGAACACAACAACCCAAAGTTGGTGCAATTTTGCAACTTTTCTGATGCTGTAACGAGCTGTGCTCCCAGGGTTCATTATGAGGCTGTCTTGAAACTTGCTGGTGAAACAGGAAAAACAAGAAATCCGACCTCGCTGCAGTGCTTAATTGAAGTGCATTTATTGACTGCTTTTAAGTTCTTATAGCAGCTGTGTTTGCTGAGAACTGAGGGACTTTGGTTTAATTCACCCTTAGCAGAAAGAATCCTGTCACACTGCAGGGCTGGGCTGGGATTGGGCTGGCAGCTGCAGCTGGAGATTGGAGCTTTCCCCCTCCTTGTGATGCTGCTCAGCTTCTCTCCCTCTCCAGGAGTCCCATGAGGGATGAAAATGCCAGAGGTAAAGCTAGAGCATCATGCTGGGCATGTTTTTGGAGATTTCTTGGTGCCAGGGCAAGTAACCTGAATCAAAAAGAGAATAAACCCCTTTGCTAAAAGATCTTAAAGATTCTTCAAGCTGCAAATCTTTTGAAGAGTCTGGAGCTCCAACCTCATAATGCTGAGGAGGGAGGACTGAGAAAAACCTAAATCATTGCCCAAGGGAGCTGCAGTTGGATCTCTGCTGGGAAACCTACCATTGATCCAGCAGTGCTGACACTGGGGCGTGCTTAATGCTGCTAAATTCTTATCCCCATCCATCTGCACTGGAAATTCAGGCTGGAATTTCAGCCTGGAAATGCAGAAATCTGCAGTGTGTGACTGTGCTGTGACCTGAAGAGCAGTTCCTCACCTCCCTCAGCACGCAGTGGTGCCTCCAGCCACCACCTATTGAAAACAAGGGCGACTCCGACGTGAGAGAGGGAGAGAGAATGATGCATCTGACTCCATCATCAGAAGGCTAATTAATTACTTTATTATACTATACTATGTACATTGCATCTAAACTGAATCTGCCTTGCACTCACCCTTGCTCACAACTGCACAGAGCTGCACTCAGCGCTCATGACTGCCTCGTGACAGTCCAGCACACACACACACACTTCTTGGCCCTGATAGACCAAGGGAACAAAACACCCTCACTTTGGACAAACAATCTCCATATTGCATTCTACTTTGGCACAACACAGGCACAGCAAGTGATAAGAATTGTGTTTTCTTTCTCTGATGTTCAGAGAATGTGAATCCCAGAAATATTCCTGGGATTCCTGGGCCTTGCTTTTCTCTATGAAGAGAAATGTGGCGACATCCACCCATTAGCACTGAACTTTGCCCAGTTCTGTCTGGATTCCAGGAACTGGTTCCACTGGCAGGAAAGAATTCGGAGCTTTCTGCCTTATCTCTGTGTCCATCTTAAGAGGGGAGCTGAGCACAACTGAGAACAGTTTCCTGATGAAAGAGGCAGGGTGTGAATGCAGGAGGCTGGAGGGATGGAAAGCAGTCCTGGAATCGATGGAATAGATGGAGTTGATGGATGTGTCTCTCGCCTAGTGCAGGAGATAAAGCTGATCTTGCAAGAAGTGCAAGGAGATGTTTTTGGATATGATGTCACACTGACTCCCTGTGAGTGATGCCTCAGGTTTTGGCTTTTATATTTTTCACATTCTGTGCTGCTTTAGTGTGTGGGTCTGGGTTCACATCAGGGGATGGTGAGCTCTGCACAGAGCAGGGAGACAAAACAATTCCTGCTCCAGCTGGGCACCAAGGACAAATGATCCAAATCTCAGCCCCAAGAGCACAAACACCGTGGGCTGGAGAGAGAAAAACAAGCAGGATGGGACTGGATGGGCTAAAGCTGGAACTGGACAATGAACTGCAATGTGCACATGGAGCAGAGCTGATCCCAGGGAGAGACCCCGTGAGCGCTCGTGCATTTTGGGACCATTTTGGTTCACCTTGGGTGCAGCCCTGGCTGGGCTCTTGTGCTGCCCAAGGTGGATCCATGGAGGAGATCCTTTGAATAAATCCCTGCTTTATTCTGTAGCTCTGTCCATCCTCTCTTCTAGTTCAGCCTTCTCAAGGCATCATGACACCCGCTGATTTCATCTCTATAATGTTATACTAACTGGCTGGGGATTTTTTCCAAGTTTTGGAACCCTTTTGGCTTTGCAGAGCTGGGACACCAGCACCACTGAGGCAGGTAAAGGAAGCCTCTGAATCCTCATTGTTCCAACCCAGGTGCAGATCTGACCCGGAGGAGATAGGGCTCTATTCAAGGCGTCTGTGATGCAAATTTATGCAGATGACAGTCATTAGTCTACTCTGTCTGTTTGTTTTTCTGCTTGCTGGGTAAGGAAGAGGCAGCGACTCTGCAGAGAACGGGCCGGGAGATTTCAGATTTGTGCCCAAACTGCCAACTTAAAAAAGCTTTAGAAAGTGAAGAAGACTGACTGTCAGTTCTTTTGGAGTTTTCAGGGGAGTGGGAGGGTGGAAGCTCTTTCACCACCAGCCACCAACCCCTTGGCTGCTCTGTCCTGGCATTTATTGGCAGATCCTTGTGCAGTGGGTTGCCAGGAGCAAAGCTCCATGGCCAGGAGGGCACAGGCACCACCAGCCCTGAATTAATTAGACACAGCCCTAATTAAGAATTTATTAATAAACCTGGGGTCAAACCAGTGTCTGCATCTTGGTTCTAAAAGCATTGTAGTAGATCATTCCCAGGAATGAGTTTTGTCACCTGAGCCAGAACACCTGGACAGGCCTGTGGAAGTGGAAGCTTTTCACACTGACCCCATTTCTGCGCTCACTGTGACCTGGTAAAATCCTGCCCCAGCTCTCTGGGATCCTCTCACCTCTCAGGGGACAGGGACAGAAGCTGAGCTGGTCTCTGTGCAGCCAATTCAGAGCATGGAGTAAAGCAGGAATCTAAAATAACCTGCAGTGAGGGCAGGTTAGCAGCAGCACGGGATTCTGAGGGGAAAAAATCAGGTCTTCAGACACCTCTGGGTGACATTTATTCCCCAGACTGGTGCTGGGATGCAAGGATAAAATCCAAGGTCCAAAGATATCTGTGCTGCCTGCAAAAAGCCCTTTCCACTTGTTCAACAGCCCTCTTGTCAAGGCTGCAGTCACCTCTGGATCAGTTCTCAGGGAAATGGGGAAGGTTTGGGGTCAGGTCGGTTCCTGGTGTAAATCCTTTGGTTATTTCACACTTCTTGCAAAGCAGACCTTGAGCCTTTTTGAGAAAAACACTTGGAAAACTGCTGGGCTCCCCAAAGTAGCATTTTTCTCACCAGCTCGAATGTGCTGAAAGGACGGGATTTTCTGTGAACTTTTCCCAAACAGTCTTGCCTTCTTTTTTCTTCTTCCTATTTTTTTTTTCCCTTCTCTTTGAGAGGGGGAGGAGTTGTGTCTAAAAAAACAAACCCAACCTGTCGTTCTCAGCTCTGCCAACCTGTCAGTCCAGCCATGCAAGAAGAGAGGGAGAGAGACAGAGCAAAGGAAAGGAGGGAGTGAAGCAGAGATTCTTTGAAATCTCAGCAGGACATTAAGGTAAAGCCCATTTCTCACTTCCTTAATTACTCTTTTCCCTGTGTTTGTACACGTAAACAGAAATTCTGTTGCCTTAGAGAGCTCTAAACTGACTAAACACCCCGCGTGGGAATAACCTGCTTATGGTTCAGCTGGAGGGGTGTTTTGAGTGTAACCTGGCAGCTCGATAGTTGTTGTTTGGAAACACGGTTTGAGTGGCTGGAATTCGTGTTAATTTGAATATTAAAGAGAGGCAGAGCTTGTTCGAGCCCATGTTTAGGGAGGGTGCTAAGCCGGTGTAATTGCAGGGCTGAGCCAGGCTCTAATTACCGCAGATCAGGGTGAGAACTTGTCAGAGAATGTGGGAAATGGATTTGTAGGAATTTTTTAAAGCTGTGTAGAAGGCTCACATCGTCTGCATCTGTATGTAAACTTTGAGGTAAGAAATGCTGACTGAGAAATACCATGGAATAGGAGAAACGCTGGTGAGAGAGAAATGGAACTAGAAACAAGTTGCAAAGGATGGCCTTGCAAAACAGACTGGATACTTCAGAGAAATAGAACTGTGAAAGATGCATTGCAGTAGGATCTACATCAATCATTTTAGATAATTGGCTTTAAGACATCTGCAGTATGGTGTGGCTAAAGCTGATAGGCCAAGAAACGTTTATAGTGTATTGTAATTAAGAAATAATTGGCTTCTGATTGTGATAGTGTGAATTATAACACCTGTATTGTCTCACCCTTCTCATAAGACTGAAAATGGAATAGAAGTTTTTAAAACACCTCTCAGTTACCCCATCTCTGGGTCAGACAAAGACATAATCCAACACGAGAGGAGGGAAATCCTTCCAGAGCTGCCAGCTGCAGGGCTCTGTCACCTCCTCCTGAGCACCTGGCACGGCCCCAGGTGGGGCTGGGCTGTGGGACCACCCAGACCCGTTTTGGCAGCTCCTGCGTTCCCTTCTGTGCTTTCTGTCCCCTCCTGGAGGAGCTCAGCACCCTCTGAGAGCTGCCCTGGGCGTTCCTGAGCCAGCACAGGCTCCCAGCTCAGCCCGGGGAAACTGCGGCTTGCAGAGTGTCAGGAAGGCTGGAAAGGCTGCTTGGAATCACTCGGAGGGATCACTCTGCCTGGGGAGCCTGCTCGGGGTTTGTTGGGACAACTGGGGGAGTGCGGGCCGAGGAACAAACAGGAATAGTCACAATTTGTTGGACCCGAGTGTCCGTGCATGAGCACCTGTGTGAGCCCATAGCTGTGCACAAATGTGTCTGTGCAAGGAGCCTGCTGAGAGGCTTTTCCCCCTCCTATGCCATGAAAATCCACAAAAAAAAGTGAGAAAGCAAGAATCCTCTGTGGTATTTTCTGAGACCCTGACGAAGGTGAATTTGATTCCATGTTTTTAGAAGGCTAATTTATTATTTTATGATATTATATTAAAGAATGTTATACTAAAAAAAACTCAAAAACTAAAGAATAGAGAAAGGACAGAGACAGAAGGCTAAAAGATAATTAAAACTCGTGATTTTTGCTAGAGCTCTGACACAGCTGGATGGTGATTAGTTATTAAGTAAAAGCAATTCACATGAAACTAATGAAACATATACTTGTTGGTTAAACAATATCTAAACCACATTTTAAAACAGCAAAGCACAAAAGAAGCAAATCAAATAATTATTGTTTTCATTTTTCTCTGAGGCTTCTCAGCTTCCTAGGAGAAGAATTTTAAACAAATATTTTTTTTTTAATATAATAATAACAATCCTGCTCATCCCCCTTAGAAATCCCTCTATTCCTATATTTCTAAACCCTGAGCAAACATTTTAAGCTGTCCTGAAAACTGAGATACCTTTCTGAGCAGGCTGAGGATCCGGGTAGGTCACACCAGAGGCAGAGAGGATTTCCCCTCCTTGCTGTCTCTGGGGTTTCCACTCCTGCAGCAGGGTGCAGTTACCTGTCCAGAGCAGCTCACCTGAGCAGAGCAAGCTGAAAGGTGGCAGAGATAATGCATGTCCCTGGAAGGCTTGGAACACCTTGGCCAGGGCTTTGCTTACACAGTCCTGGCTTCTGCATCTGCCTTGCTGTCAGACTTCCTCACATCCTTGTGCCTGTGCTGTGATCAGAGCTCTTCTCCAGGCTGTGGCCACCACAAGCCTGGAAATCCAGAGGGGATCCAGGCTTGGAAGGGCCAAAATCCAGAGGGGATCCAGGCTTGGAAGGGCCAAAATCCAGAGGGGATCCAGGCTGGGAGGGCTGAAATCCAGAGAGGATCCAGGCTGGGAGGGCCTGAAATGCAGAGGGGATCCAGGCTGCTCTGTCTGGATAAAAACCTTTGCACAGTCCTGGTGTTACATCATTTTCCTTTCTTCTGGGATCGCGTTCTCCTGGGAGCCCTGACTCATTCTCTGGGGATGGTGATACAGAGTGTGATTATAAACATTTAATTAACAGAAAAAACTTTTTTTTAGAGTGTTTTCTGTAATATTGTTGTGAGCTTTCTTGCCAGAGCTGGAATGGAGAGGGAAGTGTTTTTTCAAGTGAACATAGTGGGTGGAGAAGAGGAAGTGAATATTTAAGTTTTGGTGGAGATAAACTTCTTTACTCCTTGTTACAGTAACAGAAATTAGTCACTGAAAAAAGGAAAGGAGGAAAATTAACTTTCCTGATCTGCAAAGACTTCACTAATGAACCTCACAGCACTTTTGGATCTCTTCTCTTCTCTTCTCTTCTCTTCTCTTCTCTTCTCTTCTCTTCTCTTCTCTTCTCTTCTCTTCTCTTCTCTTCTCTTCTCTTCTCTTCTCTTCTCTTCTCTTTCTCTTCCTCCAGGATGCTTTTCTGGACTCTTTCCCTTTCTTTCTCTTTCTCTCTCTCATTAACCTTCCTGATCTGCAAAAACTTCACTAATGAACCTCACAGCACTTCTGTATCTCCTCTTCTCTTCTCTTCTCTTCTCTTCTCTTCTCTTCTCTTCTCTTCTCTTCTCTTCTCTTCTCTTCTCTTCCTCCAGGATGCTTTTCTGGAACCAGAGCAGACATTCTGCTGCTCTCTCTTAATTCCTGCTCTGCTAAGGTGTGGATGCAGTGAGATAAGGAGATGGGTGCTGCCAAATCAGCCAAGCCCCGCAGAGCTGGGGCAGTTGAGCCATTACTGACAAAACCTGGATTATTACAGCTCTTGCTGATGGATGGTTTGGTAGTGCTGAGCAAATGTCACCTGATCTATCAGAGTTAACCCACTGCAAACTCGCTAAATTCAGGTGATACCCAGGCAATCCATATTTTAGATGGGCTCCAGTAGTGTAGCAACAACTCTGCTAGAAGTGTTGGAATGAGCAGCCAAGTCCTCGCCAGGATTTCTGTGCCTGTCACTGCAGGGACTGATGGATGGGTCATTCCTTCGGGGAGCTTCTCCTAAAGAACAAAAACAAGCAAAACCTTTAGCAAAGGACCCTTCCCAGACAAAAAGGTTGAAATCTGAGCCAGCCCTCTGCCAGCAGAGGCTCTGAACAGCTCCTGGAAAGGTCAGGTGGAAAACACTTCACACTGAGGAAGTTTCTGCTGTTCACCAGCGCTGCTCCCTCACCTCAGTTTGAAAATTAAGATCTAGACACAGTTAAGGGACAAAGGGCTTTTAGTTCAGTACCTGATAAGGATTTTTATGGTGCAACAATTTGTTACGGTGGAATACACTGAAATGCACAAAGGTAGATTGCATATATAATTTTGTAGACCTTGCAAATTAGCATATTTAACAAAGATGCTCTAATGAGAGGCTTGAATGAATAGCATGGCATCTTTTTATCTTGAAGTATTTTCTCTTAGATGGGTTTGAGTTTATGGGATATGTTTTGGAGGGGGTTTTGGTTTTTTAAGATAGCATAAACCTTTCACCAGGACGCTGCTCCCTCACCCCAGTGCTCCCTGGCGTGACTGAAATTCTGGAGACTGATGCTCTGCCCCTTTTTCTGTTATTAGTCACCTTTCTTGCCCAATATTCTCACCCCAAGCTTTTGGTGAGCAAGTTTGGTAACAGAACACCCCTTTCCAGTAATTCATTGTGCAATTAAACCACTACGTGATAAATACCAACAAACCCAACATGCAAATACCACCTCCCATTTCTGTCTGCTTTCAAACCAGGATAAGGCCTTGATTTGAGACTTCATTTTTCATCTTCAGTTGTAAAAGAGAACTTGTCTGTCCTGTCTGGCAGGAGGCAAGGCTGGAACTCAAGAAGTGGCCGTGCTGCATTTCACAATGAACAGTTCATTTCTTGTGTTTTCCAGTCAGGATTCCATCATTGGTTCCTCTTTTTAAAGCAGATAAATTCATGTTTTGAGGGTGTATCTAGGGGAGGGTAATCTCCAACTTCTCAACTTTGTGGTGGCATAGTGGGATGGAGAACTGGGAGAGTGGAGAGGGTTTCGGCCCTTAATTTCCTGTGGAAAGGTTCAGCAGAAGAACCATTGAATTTTGGGGTTCTCCTTGCTAGGAGAGTTGGTCAACACTTCCCACAGAAGATCTAAGGACTGACATTTCAGTTTGTCTGGCAAACAAACTGGAAAAATAAAAAAGGTAATTTTGGCTAATAACCATTTTTTTCAGAGAAGTTTTCTTCAAGGGAAAACCAAGACAGGCTCACAGAGCTGTGTGAAAGGAATCACCTGGATAAAAGAGTAAAATTTTACTGGAAAACAGCTGGAAAATTTCCATGTTTAATAAAGACATCTCCATTCCTGAGACAACTTCACAAAACATCTCCATCCAGTTCCTTTTAAAATATTCTCTCCCAAACTGGTTTCAAATTGGCACCAAACGTTGTGCACATCAGCAGCAGGGCACTGCTTGGAGTGGCAGAACCTGCATCACCTGGCCCTGCTCATTCCTGACTTCCCAGACCCGCTTTTGGATGGCCAAGTGGCCCCTTTTGCTCTCCAGGAAATGCTGATCCCCAGCATTTCATCCTGGGAGAAGGAGCAATTTCCTACCTGGCTTTGTCCCACTCAAAGATAGATTAGGACAAATCTGAGCCACAGAGATGATATTCACTTCATAAAAGCAGAGGCCATAAAACACAGGCCACTTTCCACCAGAAATCTCAACGGGGAAATTCAAATATTTCTATTTCCACTCACAAGCCTTCCCCAGCTGTTTGACTATTCATGAAAATCCTTTCAGTTTTCCACAACTGAGTGAGGACTCTTTCCAGGAGTGGCCTGTGGTGAGATTTCCAGTGCACTCTTGCTCTGGATGGACTTAGAATATTAATCTTTTCATGGTATTTTGTCACCACAACCAGTTATTTCACAAAGAAATGAGGCAATTGGTGCCTCATGCAAAAAAAAAAAAAAAAAAAAAAAAAAAAAAAAAAAAAAAAAAAAAAAAAAAAAAAAACCCAAAAAGTAACCCTCCAAGAGCTCCTGCGAGTTTCTGTTATTCAGGCCTCAGAAAAAGGTTTGATTTGGACTTTTTCAGTGGGAATAAGTAATTACAGAAAGGCTTGATTTGGACTCTTTCAGTGGGAATAAGTAATTAGTGCTTTGCTTTATCTCCAGCCTGTTCAAATGGAGTTCAGTGATTGGTGAGGCAGTTTTGGATGGAGGTGCAGTTGCCCTGGCAACAATCGGGAGTGAAATCAGAACCTTTTGAGCAGCCAGTGGAATGTGGTTCCACTTGGATGACAATAGGTCACAGCGTTTTAATGGGCAGAATGCAATCCAGCACAATAGGATTTATTGCCACTGTGACATCAGATTGACACTATTCCTGCAAATTCTTCAGCTTGTGACAGACCTCGCTGAAATCTGTTCAGTGGAAAAACTGGGAAAACTCCATTAATCATTTTGTTTTCCAAATGAACCAGAGCCTGTGTGTGCCAGGGGTTGGGAGGAATAGAGTGAAACCCAGGCTCGCTGCACAGAGCCCTAATGAGAGGCTGTCCAGGGATGGTTCTGGGCACCCAAGGCTCCTTTCTGCAGGGTGCTGACCCAAACCTGCACCAGGGATGGTTCTGAGCACCCAAGGCTCCTTTCTGCAGGGTGCTGACCCAAACCTGCACCAGGGATGGTTCTGAGCACCCAAGGCTCCTTTCTGCAGGGTGCTGACCCAAACCTGCACCAGGGATGGTTCTGGGCACCCAAGGCTCCCTTCTGCAGGGTCCTGGCCCAAACCTGCCAGAAAACTTCTGCCCTCGCTGGGTTTTCTATCACCAAAACAATTCCCAGTGATTTCCAGGATGGTAATTCAGGCTTTTAGATCTGATTGCATCTGCTGACAGATAAGACCTTGCAGGAGCAAGTCCTGAAGCAGCACAGGAAGAAAAGGTTCCCTGTTCAGTGTGGAGGGGCAATATTTCATCCCTCCTGCCTGGACATTTTTCCATCTCCTGCAATAAGGATCCTTTTATTCTGGAAGATCCCAGAGTTCTCTCTAAATGGATACAATGCCCAGGACTGGGACAGGAGAATGTGCTGCCTGCAGCTTTAAGGAAATGCCAAAATCTGCCCTGAACCAAAAGCACAGGTTTTAAATAATTCAAATTTCAATTCTTCAACTGAGGTTATTTTAAAATTTCAATTTTAAATAATTCAGTCTTCTAATATAAACACACAGAAAGGTTGGAATCCCTTGGGATGTCCCTACTGACCTCTGTCACACATAGAAATCCAGAGCCACCTGTTTGGTGGCATCAGAAATGGCTTTTAGAATTTAAGTATTCATGCATAAGGGGAACAGGAATATTGGAATATTCACGGATAAGGAGCACAGTAAAGTTGGACTATTCCTGGATAAGGGGCACAGGAATATTGGAATATCCCTGGATAAGGGGCACAGGAATGTTGGAATACTCATTTCAAGTAGGTGGCCCTGAACCTTTAACCAATTTTCCTTTTGAATCAATGGAGGGGGTTCCCATTCACGTTTTAATATGAAAAGCAGATTTTTCTCCTCAGTCACAGGCTGGTACCCTGCACATCCTTTCATTGTTGATAGGAGGCTTTTACCACAATAAAGCCCCAAGCTGGTGAGCTGTTCCTCTCCTTGGAATTGTTCCTGGAGAACAATTGAGCCAGACAATGACACAACCTGTTGCTTGTCCTCCCCAGTGGGAAACGGGCTCGGGCTCGGAGCTTTGCGTCCGTAAACAGCCAAGGGTGTGGAAGGCAAGGAGTGACCTCAAAGCCGGGTTTTACACGGCAGAACAAAGAGATCTCCGAGCCTGATTGGAAAAACACCCCGAGAGCAAATCCATGGCATAAGATCATAATTATCAACACACGTCACGGCGTGGCTGGAGCCCCTGGCAGCAACTTCAGACACCAGGAGCAGAGTCCTGGGTGACTGCAGACAGCAGCAGGGACATCCCTCCATCCCTGCAGACATCCCTCCATCCCTGCAGCTCTGGCTTGGGCTGGAGGCTCTGATGCCTCAGGATTTTAGCTTTTATATTTTTTATCTATTTGTAATCCTGCAATTTTTCAGTGTGTAACTCTAAACTCCATGTACACTATTTATTATCTTAATTTTGTCTGGCCTCTGTTTTTAGTAGTCCCAAAAAGGCATCAGCCCATCCTCAGGGATGTTTGGGGCCATTATTGCTCTCAGAACACTTTCCCTTTGTTCCAGCACTCCTGGCATTGTTCCAGCACCTCCGTGATCACTTTTTCATTCTGCTTAATCCAAACTTTCTTTCTCTCCCATGATCAGCTTTGAGGTTGCTCCCAAATTAAGATGCGCAAGTGATGTTTTGGTGTTTTTTTTTTTTTTTCCCTTTTTTTTTTTTTTCCTGTGGGAAACACCACTTTGTGTTCTTCAAAGTCTTCACTTCCCGAAGTTCCTCTCATCCTGAGGTGATGGAGCTTAGCTCCACACAGAATGTTCCAGAAGAGGAATTCCACCAGTCTGAGCTTGTGGTTTAGGGCTGGGCAGGCCTTGGGAGTGATCTGGGGTTTCGTTAATCACCTTTGGATTTGGGTTTGAATTTGGAAGGACTCTGAGCAAGTGATGCTGTAATTCCATTTTATTCAGTGAGAACAGGAGTAAAAACGACCCGTGAAAAATACAGGGTACAAAATAGGATAAGATAAATCTCCCACTGAGGCTGAGTACAACACTCTTGAATTTAATTTAATTTTGATGGCTGATCATTTATCCAACTCCAACTAATCTGGAGTGAATCAGGGGACAGTGGCAGTAAATTTCAAACCAGAGGGTGAAATTCTCTTTAGCCACACTCTTGTCTCTGGTGACAGCACCCCTGTAATGGTATTGTGGAATAAATGAGAGAGACATTTATTTCACAGGCCCACAGCACCTGTGAGGCCAAACAGAAAAGTTGTCTCTCAAAACAATGTTAGGGAATTGCTTTGGCAATAAAATCAACCCTAGTGCAGTTTAGATATCATTTTTGTGTGTGTGTGGAGTGTTGACATTTGCACTGTAGCAGGTTTGTATTCGATGTATTTTTGTTAACATGGGCTCTGATAAGATCTGCTCGCTCCTTCACACTGTTTGCCTGGAGAAGTAAAACAGGAAAAACACGGCTGGCTGAGCAGCTTGGTGGCAAACAGCTGGGAATGGGCTGGATTCCCATCCAGGAGCTCCTGCACTCAGCAGGGCTGGGGGAAAACCTTCCACACCAACAATTCCAATCAGAGTTCCACACTCAGAGCTCCAGTCCCGGGCCATCAGGGACACAAATCAGCCTCTGTGCGAGTCACAGGGAGGGAAAGTCCTGTTTAAAACAATCCCTACGTTTAATTTTTCCATTAGAGGCAACTTCTAGGTATATACATTGCTCACATCTACAGACCTGAGTAAGGGACACAGGAATGTTGGAATATCCCGGGATAAGAGGCACAGGAATATTGGAATATTCATGGATAAGCGGTACAGGAATTTTGGAATATTCATGGATAAGTGACACAGGAATATTGAAATATTGATGAATAAGGGGCACAGTAATATTGGAATGTCCCTGGATAAGGGGCACAGGAATTTTGCAATATCCCTGAATAAAGGACCCAGGAATATTGCTGGATAGGGGGTCCAGGAATGTTGGAATATCCGTGGACAAGGGACCCAGGGGTGCTGGAATACCCATGGATAAGGGGTATAGGACTATTGGAATATTCATGGATAAGGAATTCTGCAATATCCATGGATAAGTGGCACAGGAATATTGGAATATTCATGGATAAGGGGCCCAAGGATGCTGGAATACCCCTGGATAAGGGACACAGGAATATTAGAATATTAATGGATAAGGAGCACAGGAATATTGGAATATCCCTGTCCCTTGTGCCCAGGGGTGCTGGAATACCCCTGTTCAGGGGGCCCAGCTGGGAATGCCGTGTCTCCAGGCCGTGCTGTCCCCTGGCCTGTCCTTTGTGCCCAGTTTGCAGCAAACAGGAAGGAGAGGAGCTCAGGAAGCAGAGCTGCTGGGGTGACGTTAGGGAAGCTGTCCCTGGAAGAACCCTGCTGGAATATCAGCTCCTGCCCGCCCCCAGATTCCCAGAGTGTTCATAAATAACCTGCTGTGTTTTGGGAAGGGACAGAACAGCAGTACTGGAGGGTTGGCTCTGTGAAATGAGTGCTCAGCACTCTCTGATCTCACTCCGTCATTGTTCCTAGCCTGGCACTCACCTACTGCTGATTACATTAATTCATTAATTACATCACAGCTATTCACAGCTGCAACAAACTGTTCTCCTGCTCCTGGGCCAGCGAGGGCCGGGGGAAAGGTTCCTCGAGGGATTTTCTGGGGCTCTGAAGGCTGAGAGAAATGCCTGAGGAGCAGGGTGGGGTGGAACCTGCAGAAGGATGGGAGTGAAACTTCCCTGGGCATCAGGACAGACACCCGTGAGCCAGGGGAGGAGGAAATGCTAATTAGTGTCTGATTGCCTCACAGCTAATTTGCATTAAAGCCCAGGGGCCTGCTGAGTTACGGAATAGGTTGGTTACTGGTTTCCAGAGGGAGAAGTGGGATGTAAAATGTATTTTTTCAGCTGTCCCATCCCTGGCAGTGCCCAGGGCGAGCTTGGAGCACCCTGGTCCATGAGAGGTGTCCCAGCCCACGGCAGGGCTGGAAGAAAATTATCTTGGAGGTCCTTCCAACCCAAAGCATTCCATGATGTCCAGCTCTAGGATGTGTCCCAGCTGCAGCAGCTTTAGGAACGGAAACTGCAGGAGCTGGAGCAGAAGTGGAGACTCTTCTGTCCTGCTGAATATCAAAGTGCAAATGGCTCTCAGCTGGTGGAAAAGAACCTGGGCCAGGAATTTCTAGCACCAGGGGATGCCAGTGGCCCAGCTGCCCCATTCCAGTGTGGGATTATACTGCTTCCCTCACATTAAGTGGTTTATTAACCAATATCAAAAATATAAAACATGCAACTCTACAAAAATAACAAAACTCTAATAGAAAATATAATATAACATATATAAAACATATATAAATAATAACTACAAAAACCAATACATTTGATTTTATTAATACTTAAACATAAAAATTTTAATAAGATATATTGCATAAACCTATCTAATCATTCAAAATACATGAATAAAAACATACAATTAAAATATAAATAAAATAAAAAATAATAAGAAAACATAAATAATTTACTCAGTAAATTAAACCTTACACCATAATAAAAAGTAAATTAAATAATTTAATTTATTAAATTAAAATGATTAGTAAAATTTTTAAAAATTAAATAAACATATATGTATAAAAATTATCATAATTATAACAATACCTTACCTACTCCAACACATGCAAAAAAATAATTAGCAAAACCATCCGCAAAATATTCTTAATAAAAAAATTTAAAATTAAAAATAATTAAAATAATTTTTTAATTAAAAGAAAATTAAAAATTAAACCCCAAAATACAAAAAGCTGTTGAAACAGCAGAACTCAGGGTCACCTCTGAGGCTCGGCTCAGGTTCTCCTGCTCGCTGTTTCCCTGCTGGGCCATCCCAGTTCAGTCCCAGTTTGGGTTCAGCTGTGCTGGGCAGCCCAGGAAGGGAGGCTGAGCTGGGGTCGCTGTGCCCAGCCCCTGCTGGCTCAGTCCCTCCTGCAGGAGCTGCTGGGAGCTCAGCGCTCCGAGGAGGAGGAAGAGACTGCCCAGAGGGAACAGTTTTAGGTTTTGTGAAAAACGCCAATCACTTGTTTTTAGATTTTTAAAAGTTTAATAGTAATAAAATGGTTATAAAAATAGTAATATAATTAGAGTAATAAAAATTTCAACAATTGGGATTAGGACAATACAAGACAATAAAAACAAAGGGTTACGGATGGTCCAGGTACCTCTTTCTGGGCAAAATGAGCCCAAAAAAGGCCCCCGTTAACAGAGGATTAACCCTTAAAAGCAATAGCCTGTTGCATATTCATACATTTCATACATGATGCATAAATTCCATTCAAACAAAGGATTCTGTCTGGTCAGCGTCAACTTCTTCCTCTTAATCCAATGGTGTCTCCAGGGCTGAGCGAGGTGGGAAGAAGTTAATTTCTTCTGATAATGGAGCAAAAAATTATTTTTCTCTGAAACATTTAGGTGTCCTGTGGCTGCTGTCTGGTGCGGGTCCTCTCTTTAAAATAAAGTATCTTACATGGCATAGTTTCTATTTTAACATTATGTTATAACCTAAAACTATATTTAACACACTACTTAAGAAAATTAATACAGCATAACTTTCTAACATAACACATATAATATTAATTTTAATATTTGCGAAAAGCCACTCATAAAATACACATTTTTCATGGGTTTCCTCCTTGCCAAAGTGGCTGGGACAAGGAAATGGCAGCGAGGCCCCAAATCAAGAGCTTTGAGTTGCCAGGACTTTCCATTGCTCCTGGTATTTCAGTGTTCACACTGCTGCTCCTGGCTGGAGCCATGCAGTGCAAATAAATTAAAATTGACATTCACAGCTTTCCATGGGTTCTGGGAATTGCTCTGGGTGGGAAGCAGGGAACTGCTTTCCCTTGAGCCTGTGGCTCCAAAATGGGCAACCAGCCTTCACCAAGGAGCAGCTTCCAGTCTGTCTTCTCTGAATTTAAGGGGCCAAACTTCTTCATTTTTATTTTTATTTTTTATTGCTTTTGTTGTAAGCAGATCTGGTTTCACTTAGATGAATTAAATGTCAATAGATCTGTTGCTGTGAGTTGTTCCAGTGGGGATCACGGCACCATTGCGTGACTCAAAATCCCTGCAGAGCTCTGCTGCTCTTTGGTGTCTATGTCTGCTCTTTAAAATGCTCAATAAACACTTTGATATTCACACTTTAGGTCTCTGTCTGTAGGGAGGCATTGAAGAAGGAGTCTAAGCAAAAAATAATATTTTGCTCTGGTTTTGGTGTATTAGAATCAGAATGGTTTGGGTTGGAAGGGACCTTAAAGATCATCCAGTGCTTACTTTTATTTCTTTTATTTTTGTTTAAAATATATAAAATTTTATATATGTATATATTATATTTTAATTGTTTTATTATTTTTTTTCATTAATTAGGGAATTTTGTATTCCCTTTCCCCTTGTAGAGCTGCCCTTCAGCGACTGTGGGGATCTGAGCTGACAAACATTAAATATGTTGGCTTGGATATTTTGGAATATCCTTGAATTAAGGGCACAGGAATGTTGGAATATCCCTGGATAAGGGACACAAGAATATTGGAATATTCATGGATAAGGAGCACAGGAATATTGGAATATCCCTGAATAAGGGACACAGGGATGTTGGAATATCCCTGAATAAGTGGCATGGGAATATTGGAATATTTCTGGATAAAGTGCAGAGGAATATTGGAATATTCATGGATGAGGGACAGAGGAATAATGGAATATCCCTGAATAAGTGGCATGAGAATATTGGAATATCCCTGGATAAGTGGCATGGGATTATTGGAATATTGCTGGATAAGGGCCATGAGAATATTGGAATATCCCTGGATAAAGTGGACAGGAATATTGGAATATTCATGGATAAGGAGCACAGGAATGTTGGAATATTCATGCTTGAGGGGCACAGGAATATTGGAATATTCATGGACAAGTGGCATGGTAATATTGAAATATCCCTGGATAAGGGGCACAGGAATGTTGGAATATTCCTGAATAAGTGGCACAGGAATACTGGAATATTGCTGGATAAGGGCATGGGAATATTGGAATATCCCTGGATAAAGTGGACAGGAATATTGGAATATCCCTGGATATTCCAGGGGATGTTGGAATATTCCTGGATAAGGGACACAGGAATATTGGAATATTCATGGATAAGGGGCCCAGGAATGTTGGAATATCCCTGGATAAGGGCACAGGGATGTTGGAATATCCCTGGATAAAGTGCACAGGAATATTGGAATATTCCTGTATAAAGTGCACAGGGAGGTTGGAATATCCCTGGATAAGCGACACAGAAATGTTGGAATATCCCTGGATAAGTGCACAGGGAGGTTGGAATATCCCTGGATAAAGTGCACGGGAATGTTGGAGTATCCCGGGATAATCAGTTGGCTCAAACTGACCAGGAGCAGGGTTGGATGGGATATTGGGAAGGAATTCCTGGCTGTGGGGTGGGCAGGCCCTGGCACAGGTGCACAGAGCAGCTGTGGTGCCTCTGGATCTCTGGAATGTCCAAGGCCAGGCTGGGCTTGGAGCAGCCTGGGACAGTGGCAGGACAGACCAGAAGCAGAAGGATTGGCTGTGAGTAGCAGAAGTCCCTTTGCAACAAGAAGAGTGAGAGGAAGGAAGGAAGGAAAGAAGGAAGAGCCTTAATGCTGCCCCACAATAGATTTATTTAGGTTTTGTGGGTGGTGGATTTTTTTTAAAGGAACAAGTCTTGGAGCCAATCCCAAAGCAGCCCTGAAGGTTCTGACTTGTCACATTTGTGGTCTCGGAGCTGAAACCCTTCCAGGGTTACACAACAGTGACTAAAACTGGAAACCTTTCAGATCAGTTCCAAAATGAAGCAGAAATCTGAGGTGATTGCTAAAGCAACACCTCTCTCTGCTAATTGCTGAGAGAGAGAGAGACACCACTGTGAGTGTGGGGGTGAGAGGGATTATTACCAATTTAAGAGAGACCCAATTTAATTTGGAGGCTTGGGGTTGTTTTCTTTTTGATTTGATCTCAGAACAGAATTATCCTGGAAGCCAGATCTTCACATTGTTTTGCTTAATGTTTTACAAACAGGCTGTTGAGTGAAGTTGTCACCGAACAAAAATTCACCCCTATTGTTTACACAATGGGAAAAGGGAGTCATAAAAGGGGTGTAGCAGCAATTTGTTAGGTATTAGGTTACGGTGCAAGAGGGATTATCCTCACAAAACACTGAGCCCTGAACTCCAAATATCGGGATTAAATTGACAATTACATCCACTGAAAGTCTTTGAAAGGCTCAGCTTGATGCTCGAGGCTTTGGAGTGACTGTTCTGAGCGAGCTGACAATCAGGAGTTGGAGTTGTTCTGGCACAGTGCTCTGCTCAAGAGGAACTACATGAAAATAGAAATGTGATAAAATCTGCTCCTGCTGGTGTTTGCTTTGTGGCAGCTCTTCAATGGGTAAAAGTAGGTGCTGGGTTTGTTCCTGGTTCTGCCACTGCACTCCTTTATGACCTTTGAAATACAGGAATTTCCTCCCATATCTGGTTGGGGTGAAATTTTTAAAGAATACCTGTTTAGGGGTTCAGTGTGGAGGCCCCTGAACACGGATCTCTGGGCACTTCTGTATCTCCCTGAGCATTTCGGGATCCAGCACAGTAAAATCCTTGCCTTGGCTTAGATAATTAACAATTATTCTGGTTTCAGAACTCTGATACATTTATTCTTTAGAAAAACTCTCTGCCATTACCCTAAAGAAATCTTTTGAGATTTCTCTGTTTCTGCCTTCCTACCACCCTGCCTGGCTTGGCTGCTTTATTTTTACCTCTGACAAACTTTCATTTGAAGGGAGGAAATACATTTATAAGAACAGAGAGCAAAAAAACTTCAGCTGTGCTGCAATGCAAGGGGAGGCTCATGATGTGCACAAACATGCCCAGAAATCCAGGAAAAATCCCACAGAAAGTAAAAGCAAGACAGAAAAGGGGGAGGGTTTATGTGTCAGCGTTAGAGGAAGGTGAAAACGCTTCCTGGCAACATCTGAGAGTCATTTGCAGCAACAGATCCCTGAGCTTTAGTGAGTAGAGAATGTTTTTAAATCCTCCCCCACCTCCTTAGTTAATCTTTACCAGGTAACAGGACCTCTCGTGGAATCGTGGGGCTTTCTTAGGGATGTGACAAATATTTCCAGTTTGGAAAATCAGGCTTTTGAAATGACTCTGAGGTTGAAGGTCATCAGCCTGCTTGGGACTCTATGGCCCTTGGTAATAATTTGGTAATAATCAGATTCTGCTGAGTGTTCTGCAGAAGTCAGAGTGCCTCAGCAGAGGGAGGGGGAAAGAGCTGGGTTCCCAAACTCCCTGGGCTGGTCTGGAACAGGGAAGTCAGGTGTCTGCTCCATGGTGTCCCCAGGAACGAGGGACAGATCCTAAAACTGATTGACATAATCCAGGAACACCAAAGGGTGGGCCTGGGCCTGAATGTTCTGAGCAACATCAATGTTAGAGAGTTATTAATTATGATGTGTTATTATTAATTATTATCGTTGTTATTATTGCACTCGAGAGACTTGAAGAGGTGGCCTTGAAAAGTGCAGGTTTGGATTATGTTTAATCACACCCAAAATACTGGGCAACATTTTTTGATGCTTTGGAGTGGCTGAGGAGGTTCTTTCCAGAGATTTTAGGTGACCTGGGGCAGTCTCCACCGTGTAATTTGGGGTTTTAGCTCACCTGGGGCAGTGTCCATTGTGTGATGTGGGGTTTTGGGTGACCTGGGGCAGTGTGCACTGTGTAATTTGGGGTTTTAGGTCACCTGGGGCAGTGTCCACTGTGCAATGCCAAATGCCTCTGAGAAATCCAAGCTTTAACAAAACCAAGAAAGCTTAGCTCAGGTCCTGGGAGCAAGCCTTGTCTGGTGGCCCTGCTCTGCACTGGTTCTTTTTTTGCTCCATCCAGCTCCAGGGCTGGAGTTTTGGTTTTGGTTTAGGGAGCTCTGCATCACTTGCCCTTTCTTATTGCAGATTTACTTTGGATTGTTCTGGGAAATCCCAACCTGCTCCATGGCTTCCTATAGCAAAAACCCATCTCAGGCATCCACTGCAGTATTGCTATAAATACAGCTTGTACTTAGGAGAAACCCTGTGTAGAGTCAGAGTTCCCCAAACAAGTCACCTCCACGTCAAAGTTGTCTCCTGGTTGTGGCAGATGACCAGAAAATCAGAGTGGCCTTTACCCTGTTGTTGATGTGTCACCATCCAAGGTTCTCCCCACCAAAATCCAAAGGTGGTGCCAGTGAAACGCAATTTTGGAAATGTGAAGATTTTCTAATGGTGACAGCAGAGAGTGGGATCCACTCAGGAGCCTTTGATTCATGAAGTTGAGTCCCTTTTGGAGCCCTGGGGTGTTTGGGAGTATTTTCAAGGATAATATTGGGACTATTAGCCCTTTCAAGGATAATATTTTCAAGGATTACTCTGGTTTGAAGCAGTCAATAAGAAAAGCAGTAGAATCATGGGATATTGAGTTGGGAGGGCTGAAGGATCATCCAGTCCAGCTCCTGGCCCTGACACCCCAAAATCCCACTCTGGGCATCCCTGGGAGCACTGTCCAAACATTCCTGGAGCTCTGGCAGGCTTGGAGTTGTGTCCATCCCTGGAGAGCCTGGGCAGTGCCCAGCAGCCTCCGAGGGAAGAACCTTTCCTAAAATCCAACAAAATCTCCCCTGACCCAGCTCCACCACTCCCTGGGTCCCGTCAGAGAGCAGAGGTCAGAGGTGCCCCTCAACACAAAGCCCTACAAATGTTTTTATTTAAGGTTATATTGGCTCCTGATTACAGCTCGCTTCATTTTCACACCTCACGTTATGAGGTCCTTAAAAAAAACCACCAAAAAACCAATCCTCAACAGTTTCCAGGTTTTGTTTGTTGTTAAATACAACTTTGAAAATGTTGGGTCAAGCATCTTCAATAGAGCAGGCTGCACTGTTTGTTTAAAACTCTGAGCAAAGCAAGTCATATGAATGTTTCCAAAGACCCTATTCCAAGAAGTATTTTTGGAAACATTAATGTTGTGTTTTTTAATGAAGGCCACATTCTGAGGCTACGACACCATATGTCACATTCATTTCTGGACTGGAAAAAAAAAAAAAAGGAAAAAAAAGTGAAAAAAAAAAGAAATGGAAACTATGTTTGGCTTTTAAGTGTTTTTGGATGAATGTCTCTGCATGCTTGTCATTGTTCCTTGGATGAGGGGAGAGTTCTTGGGCTGTTAATCCAGTCCATCCAATATATTTTGCAGTCCATGGGGCTGACTCTCCTCTGCCTGGAAGTGTGTGCAGTCATTTCTGCTCAGGCAAAGGGAGTGAAGACCTGAGGAAAAGAATTCCCCTAGGAAAGTTGGTTTTTCTGAAATTTGCTTTTCTTAAATTCATTTTCCATGGATTTCTTGGCTCCACTGAAAACCTACATCCGAACTCTGAAACCAGCTTAAAGATGGGAAAAGAGCTTGTCATTTTTCCATCAAAAACTTGCAGTTTCTGGAAAAATAATGACAGGTTTCCTACAAAAAAATATTAGGTTTGGTTTTTCTTTTTTTTTTTTTTTTTCCTTTAGGAATATCAGTTAGAAGCATAAAATCAGCAAAAAATTGGAATTTTTCTGCCGTGTCCCCATCGCTTCTGGCTGGTTTGTGTGTTAATGGCTGGGATGTCATGAAATGAGCTGGAGACCTGCAGGAAAAGGATTTGTCTTTTTAAATGACGTGTTTTTTATTGGATTCCAGGTGATGAGGTCTCAATTTCTGAAGTAATTCTTGTTCTTGGTCACTAAATATGGCTCAGGACTGGCACTGCTCAGTTCTTCTCTGCTCTGACAGAGGAATCTCCTAATCCACATCACTTCCTAAATTTGTGTCACCCACAACTTCCATTAACACCCTCCCTGTTTATTTCAAACTCATTAATCAAGATTTAAGTATTTTTGGCAGCCAGATATTTTTTTGTTTGCTTTAAAGAAGGATTTCAGAGGCTTTCCAGGACCTCAGAGGGGTTTCTTTTTTTCGTTTGAAATGTAAATAATTTTCTGCAAATTGAACAAACATGTCTCTGTAGCACCAGCTCAGTCAAGTTCAGTTCACAAGAGCAGGTTTTTTCTGGGCAATGCTGGAACATAAATAATGATGGATGATTGTGTACTTGATACATTTTTTGGTTAAAACACAGTATTTCCCTGCCCATGTTACTGAAGTTTTACTTCTAAATAAGGGGGTTTTCTTTTTTTTTTTTTCCTAATGGGGGAAGACAAGGAAAATTGGAAAAAGCAATTAATTTCCTCCAATATTAGGCCAAATTTAAGTGGTTTGTGCCATTTGTGACTGCTCAGGGGAGCTCATCCTGCTTTTAATGTTGCTTCATGGGATCATTAAAGGAGTTACTTGCAGTAGGGTCACCACAAAGGTTTTGATTTTTCTTTTTATCTACAGACCAAATTTTAGGGTTGAAAAGGACATTTCTAACTTGAATTTGTACCTGCCTCATATTTCCAGGCCTGGTTTTGAGCAATGTTGTGTAATGGATGTCATAGCCTCTACCCTTCCAAAAATTACCCGTGATGGCCACGGAGTAAATGGGATCAGATTTGGAAATCCAAATAAAAACAGCCTTTTCCTTTATTTCATAGATTTCCAATGAACAAGGAAAACAACTCCTGGGACCTTCTGTAAGCTGAGGCAGAGATGATGAAGACGAATGACCAAAGTGGCTGCTACAGGCCTGTAAATATCCAGGGAAACAAGGTCAGTTACCGCGGCACCTGTCGGGAAAGCCCGGAAAAGGAGGTGAAAAGGCTGCAGAAGAGATTTCTCCACAAGGATGGCAGCTGCAACGTCTACTTCAAGCACATCTTTGGGGAGTGGGAGAGCTACGTGGTGGACATTTTCACCACGCTGGTGGACATCAAGTGGCGCCACATGTTTGTGATTTTCTCCCTGTCCTACGTGCTCTCGTGGCTGTTCTTCGGCCTGGTGTTCTGGCTGATTGCCGTCCAGCACGGGGACCTGTTCAGTGATGAGGAGGTCACCCCCTGCGTGGCAAACGTTCACAGCTTCACGGGAGCCTTCCTGTTCTCCCTGGAGACCCAGACCACCATCGGCTACGGGTACCGCTGCGTGACCGAGGAGTGCTCGCTCGCCATCCTCATGGTGATCCTGCAGTCGGTGCTGAGCTGCATCATCGACACCTTCATCATCGGAGCGGCCTTGGCCAAGATGGCCACGGCCCGCAAGAGGGCCCAGACCATCCGTTTCAGCTACTACGCCGTGGTTGGGCTGAGGGACGACAAATTCTGCCTGATGTGGCGCATCGGGGACTTCCGGCCCAACCACATGGTGGAGGGCTCGGTGCGCGCGCAGCTGCTGCGCTACAAGGAGGACAAGGAGGGGAGGATGACCATGGAGTACCGCGACCTAAAGCTGCTCAACGACCAGATCATCCTGGTCACACCAGTCACCGTCGTTCACGAGATCGACAGCGACAGCCCCTTGTACGGCCTGGACCGCAAAGCTCTGGCCAAGGACAACTTTGAGATCTTGGTGACGTTTGTCTACACGGGTGACTCCACGGGGACGTCCCACCAGTCGCGCAGCTCCTACGTCCCCAGAGAGATCCTGTGGGGCCACAGGTTCAACGATGTGCTGCACGTCAAGAAGAAGTACTACAAGGTGGACTGCTTGCAGTTTGAGGAGACCACGGAGGTGTATGCCCCTCACTGCAGCGCCATGCAGCTGGAGCAGAAGGAGCAGGAGTGGAACCGCGCCGAGAAGACGCGGGAGAAACAAGCGGAGAAGTCAGCCCTGGAAATCAAGTACAACCAAAAGTCCCTCAGCGCTGTTGCCCTCGTCACCAGTTGTGAGGACCCTGAAGAGCCGGTGACAGCTGCCAGCCAGCCTCCTGGAGAGGTTTCCTACAGGAAAGCAGCTGTGACCTTGAGCAGGCTCTCCATAGAGTCCCAAATCTGACTGTTCCTGCCGTTGAAACCCCTCCCAAAAAATTGTCCCCTTGTAGCTCCTTGGATGCAAACAACGAACTCGTGTGCAGCAGTATTTGTATCCCAGACCTCGCTGACAGCATGCCCACACTGTCACACCCTGTCACACCCTGTCACACCCATCAAAGCTGCCAGGGGCAGCTGTGGGCACAAGGGAGCAGCTTCCACTTGGAATGCCCAGAGAGCTCCTTGAGCAAACCATTTGTGAACTTTCTTTCCCTGCAGGGACCAGGGTTGGCCGTGCCCAGGGACACAGAATGACCTCGGCAGGGCACACAAACCATGCCCTGGGCCCTCTGGGTAGAGGTTTCAAAGCTGCTTCACTGGTCTGGAAGGCCCATTCCCAGTCCCTCCAGGAGGCTCTGAAGTTCCATTATCCCAAAAAATGATTCCTCTGGTGCAGCCTCATCCCAGAGCTCCTCTGCGGAATCTATGGGGCTGTTCTTTGTAAGACAAGGGAATAACTGACCCCAGTGTTCCTGGGTGGCTTTGGACATGTGTTCTCACCCTGCCCAGTCCTATGGGATCCGCAGTGGGATCCTGGAGAGCTTTCATTCCCTAATCATGAGCCATTCCCTGCGGTGCCGCTCCCTCAGCAGCAGCTGGAGGGATGCAGGAGGTCAAAAAAAAAATCAAAACAAGACCTCCAGTTTTAAATCAGCAAAATCAGGTTGAGCCTTGAGGAGAAGATCATGTCTGGAGTGAGCTGTGCAATATTTTGTATCAAATCCTCTTTCATTTCATTTCGCTTTTCTTTTTAGCGTGTTGCACTTCCTTGCAGAGACAAAGATCAATCTGGAGAACAAACAGGGTGATTTTGTCAAAATGAAAAATGCTTGTCTCAGATGGCTGTGTAAAAACGATCCTTCACAGAGGAATCCAACAACTCCTCTGTTGGCTCAAACTGGGAAAAAAAGGAAAACGTTCTGAAGGTGTCTGTGACGTGGAAGTTCCTGCTCTGCACATCTCTGTAATTATCTAGTGAGCAATGCCTCATCATGCTTTTGCCCCTGATGATTGCAGTTCATTTGCATTGTGTTTAATTATCCTGCAAACGTAAAATAATCACACTGGAGTTTGCGGGGTTGATCTCACCTGCCCTTAGCAGCCAAGAAATTCAGTGTTTGCCTGCTCTCTGGTTACTGGAGCTCTTCTGTCTCCACAGGGGAGTTCACTCCACCTTCCTCAGGTGTTTGGGGAGCTGAGGGCAGCAGGATGAGTTTTTCCTGAAAGTGTTCATCCCTCTCCATTTATTGCTGAAGGAGATGAAATGACTGCTGTGGAAATGCTGGCTAACTTTAGGCTGCTAAAATTAGGTCTGACGAGTCATTCACATCATTCTGACTAATTAATTGGGTTTTTATGAGCTCATCACGTTTAATGAGGAAAAAATAGCCTGCTAAGTGTTTTTTTTGTTGGTTTTTTTTTGGTTTTTTTTTTTTTTCCCCCCTGCAATTTACTCCATGTAGTAGTAGGATTGCTGGATTATTTTAATGTATTTCTCTTTTGCTAGCACTTGTCTCTGGATAAACATGATCCCTTTAGGTAAAACTGAAGCCTGGAGGGCGTTAGTTATTCCAAAACTCATTAATTAGCCTATTTTATGTGCTGATTCATCAGCAGCAACCACTTATAAGTGCAGTAAAAACTAACTTCTTGTATCCTGGATTTAAACACTGGCAGACATGGGGGAAATAGTCTAGAAAAAATGGAAAGGAATGTAGGAAAATGTAGGAAAATATGGAAGGGTCTCAGTACTTTCTGTGGTGTTGGAAAAAACACCATTGGGATTGAATAAAATAGAATATCACCTTCCAGACATGGGAATTAACCCTTCCACTCCCCTCAGATCCTGCCTGGGATGCTTTTATTTAATGCTGGGCACCCCTTTTTGAGAAAGATGAGGAGCAATTGGGATGTGTGGAAAAGATGTCAGTGAGGAAGGAGGGAAATAGCTCATGGTGTTTCTGCCCTAAAAGGGGTTGGGAGGCAAGGAGCTCTCAAACACAGAAATTGCTTTTGGAAGGGGGAGAAATCTGGGGCTGGGAGAGGATGGGACAGGAAAAGATGGGATTAAACTGGGGGGAAAGGGAGGGAAAATAATTAGGAAACACTTAACGAGGGTGAGTGAGACAGAGGTGAGGGTTTGTAACCTCTGTGGTGGCTCTGGGAAGCCTGGTGGGGGAGGAAGCAGAGTCAGGGGTGAGACAGAAGGGCCAGCCTGGAAGTTCCCAAGCCTTCTGCTCTGTGATCCCGTGATTTCCACACACAGGGAATGTCCCACGTGGACACAGCTGCTCGCTTTGCAAGAGCTCACCCACGGTGTTTGCTGCATCACAGAGTAAAGGGACTCAGAGAGGTGGGATGTTGCTAAGTGACCAAAATGCCCACATTCCTTCCCAAGGCGCCAATTCCAGGTGCTGGCTGCCAAAGGAGTTCCCCCTGCAAGGCTGGGGAGCTCAGCTGCCTTCCCCTGCCCAAGTTCTCTTCCCTGTGAACCTCTGGAAAAAATTCTTCCTTTGGAGTGGCTTTGCTGGAAGTGAAAGCATCAGGAGTCTGATTTAGGGATTTGTCCTGTGTGTTTTGGGACAGAGAGATACAAATAATAAATACAAATACATGAGTATGGCTGGTAAGCTGTGCCTGGGTCAGGATGAGGATCAGGAAGAAACTTTTCTCCTGGGCATGTTAATTAAAAAACCCCCACTTTATATTTTCTTCTACTTTTATCTCCAGCCTCTGATCCCAGCCTGTGCTGGAGACAGGATGCTGGGGAACCACTGCTCTCAACCAGCCTGCCTTTTTTTTCTGTTTGTTATTTTAATTTCATTTATTCCAGTACCAACACTATGTATAATAATGATGAATAGCAACGCATGCAGTTCTTCCTTTTTCTTTTTTATGAATAAAGACATCAAAATAAAGAACATTCCTCTGCCACACGCCTTGTGAGAGCACGTTGGGCTTTTCTTCTCTTCAGTTGCAAGATTTAAGCTTCCATATCCAGTTTTTCTGGGCAGCCTGTGCCAGGACCTCACAGGGAATAATTTCTTCCTAATTCCTCATCCATTCCTGCCCCCTGGCAGTGGAAGCCATTCCCTGTGTCCTGTCCCTCTGTCCCTGGTACCAAATCCCTCTCCAGCTCTCTTGGAGCCCCTTTAGTCCCTGGAAGGGGTTCTGAGGTTTCCCTGGAAGCTTCTCCTCTCCAGGTTTATTTTTAGGTGGGCCCTGTGTTCTGGTAGAGCCAGTT
The DNA here is from genome assembly GCF_017590135.1 of Pyrgilauda ruficollis. Classification (NCBI taxonomy): domain Eukaryota; kingdom Metazoa; phylum Chordata; class Aves; order Passeriformes; family Passeridae; genus Pyrgilauda; species Pyrgilauda ruficollis. The sequence continues at coordinate 1,724,425 of NW_024529044.1, read as the reverse complement.
CTTAATCTTTCCTCCCTAGGAAAGGTTTCTGCAGGACACTGGAAACAATGGAAAAATAAGATAAATAGATAAATAGGATAAATGAGGGGGAGGCTTCCTCCCCCATCTGCTCTTTCTCAAATGAGGATTTCCCAGGGATTTTTTTCCATGCCCATTGTAGGGCTGAGCAATAAAAAAGCAAACAAGACTCCCAAAAACCCAACCAAAGGAACAACACATGCATCCCTCAGGAGGAACACAGACCCAAGCCTCCAGTCATTCCCAATTAATTGGAGGAAAGCTCCTACCAGCCCAAAGGGAAGCACATGGATATATTTTGGGCTGTTCCATGGTAAAACAACAGGACTGTCCTGCTCTTCCAGAGCCTTGAACATCTCCTTGGGGCTTCCAAAAGGCAATTCCTGAAGCTGAGGTTCAGCAGCTCCTTCCCAGCCACCACTAAGAGGCAGGAATTGGAATTTCTGTGTGAAAGTTGCTCACCCCATCCCCGATTTTCCACAAAATTTACCAGCTGAAGCAAAATTCTAACAAACCACCCTGCACTGGCCTCCTGACTCATGATTAAAACTTCACCCTGGTTATTTTCCCTTGGAAAGCAGCACCGTTGTTCCGGGTCAAGATTCATTTATGTCAAAGGGGGTATAATAAGAGATTATTATATCATTTATTTTTCCAGCCTTGCTCACCACCATTCATTAGGGCAGCTGGCATCTCCTTCCCCGTTATCATGTGTCATTTAGTGCATAGTTTTTGTGAAGTTGGGTTTCAGATGTGGGACAGGGTATTATCCCCTTGTTTATCCCTTGTTTCTCACAGGCTGTGCAGGAGGTCTGAGCTCACTTCAGGAAATAACAGGTACCTTTCAGGGCATCAGAAATGTCATGTAGGAGGAAAAAAAAATTGCTTGTAAGCTTTTTTTGTCTCTTAAATCTTTGCTGGTTGGAACTGGGAACCTGCAAACAGAAGGAGTTGGTGGCTGTGGTGGGCAGGAGAGGCCCAAAGCAGGGAAAAGGAAGAAGCATCTGACAACAGAGTCACTTCCAGGCAGGCAAGGGGAAGTGTGACAGAACCAGGCTGAAACAAGAAGTTGAAAGTTTTCAACTTTGGGCTGAAAAATGTGGATCAGTGTTTTTGATGCCTCAGGTTTGAGCTTTTCTTTGTTTGAGGTTCTGTGCTGCTTTAGTGTGTGGGTCTGGGTTCACATCAGGGGATGGTCCTTTTCAAGGCATCATTTTCACAGGGTTTAAAAATCCCAGCACAGGAGCTGCTCCCAGGATTTCCAGGTTTTTGTGAGGTCAGTCCTGGTGGCTGAGGAGCTGCTGGGGATGGACACCACAAGCAAAGGCAGTGTGAGGCTGGGCAGTTCTGATCTGGGCTCGTGCTGCTCCCTGGAAAGCCAGGAGAGTTTGGAACCCTGATGTTGACACCTCTCAATGTTTTCTTCAGGCCAAGCAATGCAAAGTTACCTTGGGCTGTCAAAAATGGACGAGGATTTCCCACCCAGGTGTGTCATGGACTCATGCAATGGTTTGGATGGGATGGAAGGGAGCTCAAAGCTTATCCAGGACCACCCCTGCCATGGGCAGGGACACCTTCCCCAGACCAGGCTGCTCCAGCCTGGCCTTGTGCACTTCCAGGGATGGGGCAGCTGCAGCTTGTGGGGAAGTTTCTCCCAAATATCTCATCTAAATCTCCCCTCTTTCAGTTTTAAACCTTCCCCACTTTTCGTATTGTTGTCTTCCCATGTTACAAGCAACTCTCCCTATTTGCTGCCATGCCTATTTAGAGTCTGGACTAGCCCCGATCCCAGTCCCAATCCTGTTCCTGATCCCAGTCCCTGTTCCCTGTTCCAGATACCAGTCCTGTCCCTGTCCTGATCCCCATCCCTGTCCTGATCCCAATCACGATCCTGATCCTGTTCCTCGTCCCTAACCCTGTCCTGATTCCGATCCCAATTAATCCGATCCCTATCCCAATCCTGGTCCCAGTGCTGATCCTGATCCTGGTCCCAGTGCTGATCCCAATCCCTGTGCTGGTCCCGATCCCGATCCCAGTGCTGATCCCAATCCTAATCCCGATCCCAGTGCTGATCCCGACCCCTATCCTTATCTCGATCCCGGTCCCGATCCCGATCCCAATCCCGGTGCTGATCCCCATCCTGATCCTGATCCTGATCTCGATCCCGATCCCAGTGCTGATCCCGATCAGTCCGATCCAGATCAATGCAATCCTGATCCCCATCCCGATCCCGGTCCCCATCCCCATCCCGATCCCGGTCCCGATCCCCATCCCGATCCCGGTCCCGATCCCGATCCCCATCCCGATCCCGGTCCCGATCCCCATCCCGATCCCGGTCCCGGTCCCCATCCCGATCCCGGTCCCCATCCCGATCCCGGTCCCGATCCCGATCCCCATCCCGATCCCCATCCCGATCCCGATCCCGATCCCGATCCCGATCCCCATCCCGATCCCGATCCCGGTCCCGGTCCCTCGGCCGCCACCTGGCGGCAGCGCGCGGAGCTGCGCCGAGCGCTCCCGGAGCATCCGCGGGACAGCGGCGACAGCGGCACCGGGCACGGGCCACGCGCAGCCCCCGCCGCCTCCCCTCGGCTCCTGCAGCCCCTCGGGGGCCACTCTGCACCTCTCGGGACGCGACCCCCGCCCGTCCCGAAGTGTCACCCCAAAAACAGCGGGGTTATAACCTGGCAACCTGTTGCCAGTGAATTCCCAGTATTCCCAGTATTTCCTGACCATCCCCAGGAAACCTGGGCACAGCTCTCAGATTCAGCACCGTCAGTCAGCACAGAACACACTTTGGTTTAGAATTGATTAGGGTGTTTGCTGGTTTATTTTGTACCGTTCCCCTTTATATATAGCAGCACAACTGGGAGGGCCGTGGCCCAATTTGCCAGCTTAGGTAAATATAGCCGGGCAAACCTGGCTGCACTCCACCAGGAACCTTTCAAATAGGGCAATGAGCTATTTGTGGCCAAAGGGACAGACTTGGGGACATATCAGTGACCAAGAGCCAGGGAACGTGTGTGCGTGTAGAAAGACAAGGCTAGCATTTATTATCGTGTAAAACTCCACACAGAAAAGCTCCAGAATAGAAATGCCTTAATAATTATCTCATCTCCAGTGCCATGTCCACTTCTGGATGCACATTTTCCGTGGAGCGGCTCCGTGCGTTCTCTCACGCACGGGAGCAGCTCCAATGAAACATCTGCTGAGCCCTCCATATCATCCTCCTCCTCCTCCTTCACATCCTTTCTCCGGGCTCTAGGAAGCTCCACAAGTGTCAGGCAGCTGCTCTGCTGCGACTACTGGGCAGTGCTTTCGTTCCTCGTGCTTCCCCATCTTTGATCACAGGGTGTCTCCCCGCCTCGCCTGACAGGGGAGGAGGGACTATTTTTGGTCTGTCACGATCCCGGCTTGGCCCAGGTGCCAAAAGGAGCTGGTGGCCTCTGTGTGACCGTGGTGCAGAGCAGCAGCAGGGAGGAGGCTGCCCCAGGGCCTCCCCAGCTGCAGAATCACAAAATCACAGAATCATGGAATCACAGAATCGCAGAATCATAGAATCACAGAATTTACAGAATTCACAGAATCACAGCATTACAGACCCCCAGTCCTGCTGGTCTGCTCTGGGGCTCGGTGGAGTGGCTGTGCTGGGTGTCTCCAGCAGGAATTTTGGCTGGTAAATGCCTCCTTGGGGTAGCCATGCTCTGAGTGGGGCAGGAAAAATAGGAATTATGCATCCACGCTTTCAGATCTCCAAGTGGAAATCAGAAAGAGATCAGGGAGTGTCTCCAAGGGGAACCTTCCCTGCCCTTACTCGTGGGAAGTAAATGTGACCTCACCAATTCCATGGGAGGCTTTCCAGAGTGACCTGTGGTAGGATGTGAAGTGGGAAATGAAATTTGGGAAGTGTTTTGTGGCAGATCCTGCAATTACTCACTTCACTGATTAAACTTTTCTCTCTTTTTCCACAGGGAGCCACTCTGTTAGAAGGTGTTTTTTGTCTTTCCTCCCATTTTATCCTTCTTTTTGGAGAAGTCCCAGGTAAAGCAGTCAGATGTGGTTCTTTACAATCCCACACAACAGCCTCCAGCAAACCCTGCTAGTACAGAATTCCCAAACCCACACAATTCCTTTGCTATGGACCAAAAAAGTGGGAGAATGGTTTGGAAAAGCTCTGGTGATAGCAATCCTCAGGAGCTGGGGTGAGCAGCTCCAGCAGGGAGGTGTCACATGTGAATACATCTGCACTTGGATTGGGGCTGAAGCAGCTCCATCCCTTTCCTCACACTGCTCAAAGGGGATGCTCCCTGCCAGTGCCAGCTCCAGCCTCACCCCTCTGAAACACCTGCACCGCCCCCAGCTGTGTGTTTGGCCCGGGGTAATTAGTGTGGTGCTAATTTTACCTGAGATGATGAAAGCCCTGGAGCAGCCTCTCCACACCAAGGGAGGATCCATGCCCTGCCCCAGCCTCCTGGGCCTTGTTTGAGCAGAGGAAGTCGTGGCTTTGACTCAGGGATTTGCTCCTCGGGGAGGTTTTTCCTTCCCAGAGTTATCTGAAGCACAGCTGAGGGCAGAGGAGAGCCAGGTCAGGGATGTTTTGTGCTGGGAAACAAAAGCTTCGAGGGTTGAGGTGCTGCCTCACAGTAAATTACCTGCTGCAGATTAAATTACTCACCCAGATCTGCTTCTTCTCTTTGCTCCCCTGTGAGAGGAGCAACGTCCAGACACCAGACAGCACCAAGATGCTTGGAAGCCTTTCATCCCTTTCTGGGCCTTCCAAAAAAGATTCAGAGTCAATTGCCATTTCAGATGAAGATCCAGAACAGACACTTCTTCAGCTTGAAAAAATTACAGTGGAGGACGGTCAGGGGGAAGCAATCTGCCAGGCTTGAGGAGTGTGAATAATGCAAAGCAAAGAGCTCTGTGCAGCCTGCAGGGTAAAACCCTGCCCTGGGCACCCATCCTGCCCTCCCTGGAGCCCAGCACAGGTGGGGATGAAGGAAAGCTGAGCTGGGAGGGGAGTTCTGACTTCTGGAAAGCTGGAGGATGGATGTGTGGGTTGTTGGGGTTATTTTTTAGTATTTTTTGTTGTTTGAGTTTTTGGTTTTTTGTTTTGTTTTGGTTTGTTTGTTTGTTTGTTTGTTTGTTTGGGGTTTTTCTTTACAAAAAGAGCCAGAATTGATTGGCATTGCTGGCACTTGATCCTGAGCTCAGGAGTCACCCCACCAGGCCAGAGGAACAAAGCCAGCCCGTTGTTCCCTGCTCTGGTCTGTTCTGCACAGGTTTTTTTGTGTCACCCTTGGTGGCAGAGAGCACAAGCACCTTCCAGTGCTGTCACAGGTGACTGGCGAGCCCCTGCTCATTCTCTTTCTCTCTTTGTCTGCCCCTCTGATTGTCCCTGCATGTGATTCCTGCCTGTTGTCAAATCAAGACAGTCCCCGGCTGGGTGCTGGGTGTCCCCTCTGCCTGCCACAGGTGACCTCAGGAGGCATTTGGCCCCCAAAATGAAAATGAAATGAAATTAAAATGCAATCAAAGCACAGCTCTGAACAGAGGTTTGTGCTCTGAGGAGGGGTGGGAACCTCTTGGATCAGCCTTGGCTTCTTTGGAGCCACAGACCTGCGGTGGGATTCTGGATTCCTGCCCCAAATTGTGGGTGGCAGCCCAGAGGGCAGGCAGGGGAGGGACCCAGGGAGGGATCCAGGGGAGGGATCCAGGGAGGGATCCAGGGGAGGAATCCAGGGAGGGGATTCAGGGAGGGGATCAGGGAGGGATCCAGGGAAGGGAACCAGGGGAGGGATCCAGGGGAGGGGTCATGGAAGGGATCCAGGGAAGGGAACCAGGGAGGAATCCAGGGAGGGATCCAGGGAGGGATCCAGGGGAGGAATCCAGGGAGGGGATTCAGGGAAGGGATGCGGGGAGGGATCTAGGGAAGGGAACCAGGGAAGAATCCAGGGGACAGATCAGGGAAGGGATTCAGGGAAAGGACTCATGGAATGGACTCAGAGAAGGGACCCAGGGAAGGAATCCAGAGAAAGGATTCAGGGAAGTACCCAAGGGAGGACCCAGGGAATAGATCCAGGGAAGGGACCTAGGGAACAACTCAGGGAAAGGATCCAGGGAGGGAATCAGGGAAGGGACTCAGGGAAAGGATCCAGAGAAGGGATTCAGGGAGGGGATCCAGGAAAGGGACTCGGGGAAGGGATCCAGTAAAGGGATCCAGGGAGGGAGCCAGGGAACAGAACCAGAGAAGGGATCCAGGGAACAGAACCAGAGAAGGGATCCAGGGAAGGACTCAGGGAAAGGATCCAGGAAGGGAACCAGGGAAGGGATCAGGGAAGGGACCCAGGATGCTCCTGCAGCTCCCATCCCACCTGTGGGGAGCAATCCCAGCCCTGTGGACCCACAGGAACCCTGGGACCTGCTCTGCCACCACAGCACCACGATGTCACCACGTGTCACTGCCACCAACTCTGACATTGATCAGCTTTCCACGCTGATTGCTCAACATCTGATGGGAAAAAGCACAACCTTTCCCCCTCCAGCCCCTGTCACAAGGTTGTTTAATAGGGCTTGGGCATCAGCTCAAATAAAACCAGGGGATCAAAGCCAACTCCTGAAGAATTAGGGAGATTACAAAGAAACTCATGGCTCACGCTGAGGCACAGCATTTTCCAGTATGAAAAACCAGGAGAGAGCCTCCTCCTGCCACCATCCTTCCCCTCCTGGCACCCAGGTCAGGCTGGGCCAGAGCACAGGACATTCAGTTTGGGCAAACTGCAGCTCAGGATGCCCGGGGTGGGTGGGGAATCCTTCCCCTGTGCGTAAGTGAAGGGCAGAGCTGGGCCTGGAGGCACAAAATGGCATCAGAAAAGCAAATAAGCAGCACAAGATGGTGATAGCAGGGGAAAGGAAGCTGTGGCCTTTACTTGCTGAGGATAATTTCCCCTCTGACGACAGATTTTTCAAGTGGCAGAGGTGTTTTAACGGGTGGGCCTTGGAGGGCTGGTCCAAGTAATCAGCCCAAAACAATCTCAGGAAGTTTAAGCAACACTTTGAGCTCGGTTTGGTTGTACTCATCTGTTCAGTTTTAGTTCAGAGGGACATTTTGCGAGGTGCCAGCTGATTTAATTTGTGCTCCTCTTTCCCGGCCCTGCAGGAGTTCTGGGAAGGGCTGAGCCGCACCTGTGCCAGGGAGCAGCCCTGGCTCTCCTGGCCAGGATCTCCTTGGCTTCCTCAGCAGGGAAAAGATGCTGTGGAGACTCTGGGAGGGCTCAAAGCTCCCAAAAAGCTGGGACTGCTCCCCACCAACTCCAGCATCTCCAGGACCATCCCTGGTGCAGCTGGTGGGGAAATCCAGTCATTGTTGATGGGCAGATGCAGCACAAACACCCAAACCCACCCAGAGCCCTCTCAGGGAGAGTCTCTGCAGTGCCATGGGGATGGAAGTTCCCACTGGATGTGAAAACCCCAGAGCTGGCTCCCCAGGAAACTCCAGCCTGTTTGCTGCTGTGGTTTTCCTTCCACAATGGCCAGTGAGCTAACTCTCTGTTTTTAGCACAGTTTATTTGCTTTCCAGGAGAGAAAATAAACTCTGATATTGTCATTTATGTTGTGGCCACAGACTCCAGGCAAATTCTGAGGCTCTGGTACAAAGTGATAGAAAACAGTGAGGACATTTGATCTCAGCTAATCTACTGGAATAAAAAGTGTGAGAAAGAGAGGAGAGCAGTCATTTATGTGGTGTTAGCAGAAATCAGATGCTTTCAGGTTATAAATGCAGTTTTCACTGGAGTGGGTGCCCTGATAGGGAATAAATTACAGTGGTGATAAATGCTCAGCAGCAGAAATGCAGCAGGGAAACCACACAGGGTGCTGGGCATCCCCTCTGCCTGCCACAGGTGACCTCGGGAGGCATTTGGCCCCCAAAATGAAAACAAAATGAAATTAAAATGCAATCTCTATCAAAGCACAGCCCCAAACAGAGGTTTGTGCTCTGAGGATCAGCCTTGGCTTCTTTGGAGCCACAGACCTGCGGTGGGATTCTGGATTCCTGCCGAACAGAGGTTTGTGCTCTGAGGAGGGATGGGAACTTCTTGGATCAGCCTTGGTTTCTTTGGAGCCACAGACCTGCGGTGGGATTCTGGATTCCTGCCCCAAATTGTGGGTGGCAGCCCAGAGGGCAGGCAGGGGAGGGACCCAGGGAAGGGAAATCCCACTCAGGGTTTGCCAGAGGCTCCCTGGGGCACTGCTGGGGGCAGGTTCCATCCTGTGCCCACCTGTCCCACACCCTCTCCCTCAGGAGCCACCACACCCCACCTGAGTCTGCCCAGTTCTGTGGTACCCGAGGTGTGGATGCAAACAGCTCAGGAGGAGAGATGCAGAAAAGGCAGGTGATTTGCAATCATTTTGCTCAGAGCAGACAGAAACCTTCCAGCTCTTTCTGTTGCCACCGAATTCTTGTTCTTTCTTGCCACTCCCTTTCCCATTGGAAGCTTTCCACGGCTCTGCCCGTGGTGCCACTCTCAGGTCTCTGCTTTATCCCTGCCTGCTGCAATCAAAAAAACACAGCCCAGCCCCTCTCTCTGAGCCTCCTGGGCTCTGCAGGGGAAGTCTGGAAGTTGTCTGAGCCCCACCAGGGCTTTGGGGCAAGCAGGTGACTTGACTTGGCTGAACAATCCCATTTCTCTTTGTCTTTTCTCCTAGAATTGGCTGAACAATCCTAATTCTCATTGCCTTTTCTCCTGAAAAAGAAGAATTGGGGTTGGAAAAGATGAGAGAGTTGGGGTTGTTCAGGCTGAAGAAGTGAAGCTTCGTGGTGACCTCGTTGTGGCCTTGCAGGGCCTGAAGGAGCTGACAGGAAAGATGGAGAGAGATTTTGGACAAGGGATGGAGGGACAGGACAAGGGGAATGGAATAAAGCTGATAGAGGGCAGGGATAAATGGGATATTGGGAATAAAATCCTTCCCTGTGAGGGTGGGGAGGGGCTGGGATGGAATTCCCAGAGCAGCTGTGGCTGCCCCTGCATCCCTGGAATGTCCAAGGCCAGGCTGGATGGGACTTGGATCGCCCTGGGACAGTGGGAGGTGTCCCTGCCATGGCAGGGGTGGGATGGGATGGGTTTAAGGTCCCTTTCAACCAAAATTCTGGGATTTCTGATCTGACTGCCCACAGCAGGGAACCACTAAAAACCCAAAGGATGTCCTTGAGAGCCTCCTGCTCACGGGGCAAGATCCATAACCAGAGGTTTTAAAACCAGAAGAGGTTTTAAACTTGGTTTAAAAAAAAAAAAAAAACCCAAATGTTTTAAACTTGGTTTAAAACCACCAAGATCTCCTCACCCTGCTGTGTTCATGCTGATTTTGGAAAACCTGGCACTGAACAGCTGGAGCTGAAAGGGAGAGAATGAAAGTGCAGTCCCACACTTGTGCGTGTGTGAGCTGCTGGCTCTTAACCCTTTTCCTTCCAGGAATTGTCAACATCCCCATGGCAGCTCCAGAAGCATGTTCTCACACCTCTGGCAAGTTTTATTAACCATTAACTCCCTTTCCCTGGAGATGTCTGAAGAATGGGAGCTGTGGAGAGCAGCAGATAACTGGGAGATTAATAGGAAAGTCTTAGCTTTAGGAATATGTCATTGTTTGGTCACTTTGATCACTCACACTAATTCCTCCTCATTAATATGAAAATTCCTCCACATTTATTTGAAAATTCTGTCCCATTAGTCTGAAAATTCCTCCTTGTTAATCTGAAAATTCCTCCTCATTAATCTGAAAATTCCTTTCCATTAATTTGAAAATTCATTCCCATTAATCTGAAAATTCCTCCTCATTAATCTGCAAATTCCTTCTTGTTAATCTGCAGATTCCTCCTTGTTAATCTGCAAATTCCTTCTTGTTAATCTGCAGATTCCTCCCTGTTAATCTGCAAATTCCTTCCCATTAATCTGAAACCACCTCCCCTCTGCTGTCTTTGAGCACAAAGCTGACTGATGGCTTGAGAAGGAAAAATATGGAATATTGCTGTGTCACAAACCATGCCAGATGTCCCTGACATTCCCTGCATTTCTGGAAGATTCTCCACAGTCCTGGGTGGTGGGGACAGGTCCCTGCATGGTGCTGGACCTGCCTGCTTGGAGAAAACAGGGAATGTGCCAGGTGCACATTCAATATCAGATGAACATTTCCTGAACATTTGAAGGCCTTTGACCCTGCTCTGAGAGTTCAGAGCTCCCTTTTTACCAACAGCACATTTTATTGGGTCTGAAAGTTCAGCTGGGAGCTAAAGATGCTTTAAATTAGGCGCCTTAATTTGGTGAGAACCGAGCCACATGGAATATAGCCTTGGAAAGGAGTTTTCCTTGGCAGAATTTGTGGGTTGCTGTTGGATTGGGAGTTAGATACAGCTCCTGCTAGAAGAAGATTTCTGTTTGGAATTCAGTAATTCAGGATTTCTTCACCTTGCTCCCCACATCCCTCTCTTGCAGCAGCAAGGACTGAAAATATATTTAGTTTTTTCCAAAATACAGTGACTGGCTGGTGATTTGCCTTTAGGATAAGCCTAACCAAGGCAGCCTGAAATCTTAAATAAAGATTTTGGACACAAAATATACACTTACAAATGTGGTTGGGGGGTGTGAGTTCCACTCTTCTCAGGTACATGAAGCCTGAATTCAATTTCCTCTGTCCAACTTCATCCCTCCCATGGACAAACCCATTTCTTTTCGAGCAGAACTGCACATCTGTAGATCCCATTTGCTTGCAAATCTATTTATTTGCTCTCTCAAGTCTTATCAAACATGCAAGCTTCTCTCTGTGGAATTTTCCCTGGATTTGCCCATTCCCTCTGTTACCAAGGTGGGTTCATTTTCCCTTGGAGATCCCAGCACTAGACCTATAAAGATCCAGTTCATGCCTAAACCCCAGGAGGTTACTGGGAATGGGGAAACCACCTTTTCCTGAGGAATTTTTTCCAGTTGACTTCATGGTTAGGGAAGAAAGGCAAACTCATGCCAGTTTACATGCATGGAAATGGCGAGACCCAAAAAAATAAAAGCCCAGCGTGTTATTTATGGCATTTCTTCTCCTCTTGTGGAAAGCTTTGATTCCCCCAGCCCGTGTTTTCTTTGCAAGTACAATACAATTAAGCCATTTTCAGCTGGCAATAAAATCCTTGAGAACCAAAGCAGATTTGGCCACTTGAAGAGATGAGGACTAATGCAATCTGATAATTAGGTCCTTTCAGCGCCAAGACAGAAAAAGCAATTTAATAATGTCTCCCCTGGAGTGAGACAGGGGCTGAAGCCTCCGGTCCAAGGTCTGGGCCTGCAACACAACTCCCAAATTTCCTTCCAGGGGGAATCTGCAAGCTGAGGGACAGGGGTGGCTGTGGTGACAACTGAGGGGAGAACTGTGACAGAAAAAGGGGAGAAAAATTCTCAAATGTTCTTCCTTCCCAGAGCCCTTCGTCTCCCTCAGTACCATTTTTTTCTGCAGATAAAGGGTCTTGCCTTGAAAATCTCTCAGCCCATGACCATTTCACATGGCTTTTCTAATATTTCAGTGAGAGGTTTCCAAGGCAAGGCTGGGTCAGATTGGAAAACCATTCATGGAGAGAAGGAAAAGGAACCCCTCGCTCAGCGCTGAGGGTTAAGTTTTCAGCTGTCTCACCCTCTTTGTCCTGGCTTGTTACAACAGGAAAGGGTTTTTTAGAAACTTTTCTTGTAACTTCAGCTTCCCTGTTTGGAAGTTTGGAAAGCAGGCAGCTCTGTTATGGTTTTCATTATCTGTGCAATAGGTTGAGAATCGATATTTCATTCAAAGAAGAGCTCTCTGGGCAGAGCTGCCCCAACTCTGAGAAAGCTGTGAAACAGTGGTGATGGATCTGCTCTGCCCTGCCTCGTGTGAAACGCTGAATGGCTGAGTAAGCCTTACTCATGTGGGCAGATAAATCTGTAGTAGGGCTGTATTTTTTATCAGCCGCTTCTCGTGAGTAAAGGCTGAGTAAGAGGCTCCAAAGCCGTGCTGCAATCTGGAATATCTCGGAGGTTTTGCACAGGGAATTCATGCACCCACCTCCCCAGCAGAGCATCTCTTAGCAGGAGTGGATCACAGCTCTTTATTTCACTGACACGTAGATGGGCAAATGTTGGAGCTCTAGTTCCAACTCATAGTATTCCAACAGGCAAATACTTCAGACTGTAGTTATTTTGGCAGTTCATGGCAAGTGCACAAAGAGAAACATGAGGGATATTTTTTCTCTGATACAGGTGCATGAACTGTGGATTTAATTATCTTCCTCTGTCTAAATGGATGAACTAATTGCTGTCATCCCCCTTATAGATTTCGCTTTCCAGACCCATCACCCATAAGTTTTGGACTTCTCTTCCCCCTTCAAACGAACAGAACCACCCAAGAACAACTCACAACCAGCGTGATTGCCCAACTCGCCAGATTGCCCAACGAACAGAAGCATTTGTCCCCGCTTCCCCCTCCCCACGCCGTCAATTCTGCGCCTCCTGCACTCACAAATGTGGTGCTGGCGAACCAGCTGCCCTCGGCCCTTGTGTTTATTGCTGCAACAACGCGGCACTTCCTCACTGGGGATGCGGGCACCGGGCAAACCCCGGCGGTGCCAGGCGTGGCAGTTGGTGCGATGGAGCAGCAGCAGCGCGGGGAGCCTGTTCTGGAGCCTCTGCGCCAGGAGGGAGCATTTGGGCACAGCTTTTCCACCGAGCGCTTAAAGACAGCTCATGGCAGGCTGGGAAACTTAGCAAACAAATGAGGAGGAGGAGGAGGAGAGTTTAAGCAACAAGGAGCGACTGCAGGCGCTGGCATTGCTGTGGAAAGTAAGGAATCATATTTACAGCCTGCTCTGGACATTGTAAGGAGCTCTCTGGAGGCCGAGCCGCTTGGAGCAGTCCATCCCTCAGCAGCTCCAGGCTGACCTGCTGCTGATGGCCGCTGCCTCTCCCAGCTCTCATTTTTGGGTGTTTCAGGGGCTGCTGCAGCAGTGCTGGGTGCAATTCAAGGTGTTTGTGGCAATTCCTAAAGCCTGGGAGGCTCTGCCCCCTGCATTCAGCAGTCACCTTGTTTTTCAGCACACCACGGGCTCCCCGTGGATTTCAGCTGTTGTCCCTCCCGAGGGCAGGGACAGTGTCCTGCTGCGGACACCTGCCCTGGAACCCAACACCCCTGCACTGTCCAGCAGAGCCGGGGCTTGGCAAACTTCAGGCTGTGCTTACAAGGCTGTTTTTGTTCCTGCGAGGCTCCCGGCCAGGCATTTCATCCTTATTTTCTTTGTCTTAGGCCACGTCCACTGTAGGGAGGACAAGCTGTTAAAAATCATTTGGATTTCTGCATATTTCAACCCTGGCCAGACTGACCGAGCTGCCACAGGTGACTCAGGGAGCAAAGCCGTGGATCCCAACACTGCAGCCAGGCTCGTCCTTCCCTTGCTTCCAGCCTTGCTCCAAAAGATCTTAGTCCGGGGGTCAAAGCTCTTGATTTGGAAGGGGTGTTTCATTCAGTTAAAGGGAAGGATTTTGGGTTTAGGAGCAGTGTTGTGCTGCGTTCGCCTGACTTCTCGTGCCTGCTAGGCTTGGGAGTTTGGGATGGGACACCCTGCACCTCAGCATTTCCCTTCACTCAAATAAAGAAAGGGACAAAGGGAACGAAACTTTTCTGTCTCCGGTATTTTTTCTCACTGCCCGGGGCCTCGGCCATCAGCCCAAACCACGGGAACGGGAGCGAGCGGGCAGCCGGCTCCCGCACGGGACCATCCCAAACTCCCGAAGTCCCGCAAAAGCCTTTATCCCTGCCGAGGGAGGGTGAGGGCATGCCGCCGGCAGGTGCCGGGTGCCCGGGAGCGCAACCGGAGCGTCCCGGAGCCGCGGAACGAAACCGCAGCGGCGCTGCTCCCCGCAGCGCGGCCGTGCCCGCTCTGCACCGCCGCTTCTCCCGGAGTCTCCGCACCGCGAACCCGCGGACCTGGCGCCTTCTCCTCCCCCCTCTGCACCGGGGAACCCGCCGCCTTCTCCCGGGACCCTTTACACCGGACACCGGAGATCCCGGGGACCCGGCGCCTTCTCCCGGGACACTCTGCACCGAGTCCCCGAGGACCCGGGGACCCTCCGCAGCGGGGGCCCGGTGCCTCCTCCTGGCACCCTCTGCACCGGACACCCGGGGATCCTCTGCACCGTGAACCCGGGGACCTGGCCCCTTTTCCCGGGACCCTCCGCAGAGGGGACTCGGGGACCCGGTGCCTTCTCCCCCGGACCCTCCGCACCGGGGATCCCGGCATCCAGGGACCCGGCGCCTTCTCCTGGCACCCTTTGCACCGAGTATCCCGGGACCCTCCGCACCAAGAACCCGGAGACCCAGGGACCCGGTGCCTTCCCCCAGAGACCCTCCGCACCGGGGATCCAGGGTCCCGGTGCCTTCTCCCGGGATCTTCCGCACCGGAAACCCGAGGAGCCTCCGCAGCGGGCACCGGGGGTCCCAGAGCCTTCTCCCGGGCCCCTCCTGGCAGCGGGAACCCCGGCTCCATGCGCCGCTCCGGAGCATCCCCGCTCCATTCCCGGAGCATCCCCGCTCCATCCCCGCTCCGCTCCGGCCCCGCCGCTCCCGGTCCCTGCGAGGCCCCGCCCCCCGAGCCCCGCCCCGTGCTGTGATTGGCTGAGCCCGCGCGGGGGGCGTGGCCGGTGGGGCCGTATTAAACGTGCCATGGCCGCCCGCAAAAAGGGGCCGCGGGCGGGCGGGAGCGCAGTGCGAGCGGAGCGGGCACCGGGCACGGCCTCGCCACGGATCTTACCCCTTCTCCGCACCGGCACCTCCCTCGCGGCCGCCGCAGGTAAGAATCGCCTCCTTCCCCGCGTCTCTCCCCGCCTCCCCGAGGAGCGGAGGCGATGCGCGGCACGCGCGCTGTCGCGATACCCCCGCGATAAAAGCGTCCGCTGCCTCCGGCTTGGAGAAGAGGGGAACTCCACTCCTGCGTTTCTCACGGAGCTATTCTCAGCGCCTAAAATAATTCGATAGGTATGGCTGGAGCGCCCGAGCATCTGCTTGCAGCATCTGTTTGTGCTCATAACTTTCCATGCACCAGCTGCTCCCCCCTTTTTTCCCCCCCTCGGGATATTTTATCCTGGGGAAGGGCTGGAAGTTCGCATGACAACTCCGTGTCGCACAGAGCGCACCGCTCCATCCCTTCTCCTTCTTCTCGCCTGTTGTTTCCCGCACGGAGAGAGGGCAGAAGCGGCGAGTCTCGGCTCGGATGCGTGGGTTTGAGCGCCCGGGATGGTTTGGAGGGGTGTGAAATGAACCTGTAGCTTCATTCATCGGCATGGTGCAAACGGGAGGGCTTCTTTATTTCTGACCGTCCTGCCAAAAAAAAAAAAAAAAAAAAAAAGGCATTTGGGAAAGCAGAGAGGAGCTGTATTGTTTCAGCTTAGCTCATGACAGTGAAAGGAAAAAATACTGATAAGCAAAGGCAGATGGATTTGGGGGGTCAGTGACCGGGGCGGGAGCCACTGGGGACCCGCAGGTGCCGCTGGCCCGGCTTGAGCCGGAGCCGCAGCTCTGTCCCCGCAGCTCTGTCCCCACCCCGCAGGCTGCCCGCACTTGTCTCCGTGGCTCAGCCTTACCTTTACACTTGTTTGCTTTTCCATCCTCGCAGCCGGTGCGCCGCGTACACCCCCTGGTGATGGCTGCTCCGCTCGGAGTTGTTTTGTCACCCGCTACAAACACCCCGAGCCCGTCTCCTTGGCAGGACAGCAGATGCGAGCGCCACTTGTCCTTCCCTTTCTCCTATTTCTTCGCACCCATTTCCCTGCATCATGTGCTCTTTTTAAATTTTTTCTGCCCCCCCGCTGCCTGTCGCTGAAGGTCAGATCCCTCTCCCGAAGGCAGCTCCGTGTAACTTGAGTCGCGCCCGGAGCAGCGGAGGAGCCCTGGGGAATGACTTTTAAGGAGAAAGGTTACGGAGGTGGCCGTGCCCGGCAGCGAGGGAGCAGGAATGTGGGAACAGGCTTGGCTCAAAGCGGCGAGAAGCTGCTTTGTTCTGCTTTCCGAGGGCAGCAGGGAGGGCGCTTGGCTGAGGTGGTGCTGGTGCTCTCTTGGCAACATGTGCCCGGCTGGCTCCGCCGGGCTCGGTGGCGTCAGCCGGGGAATAACAGCTCCAAGCGCTGCCTGCTGCTCCTCTCCACCCCTCCCCTGCTCCTCTGCGCTCCGGAGTTATCCCTCGGTCTTTCACCTTTGCCCAAATTCCCCTCCTGCTGTGCCTTGCGATGTGCGCGTCCTTTCCCAGGGAAGGTCTGCAGGGGGATGCTCAGGGGAAGGTGAGGGTTTGGGCTCTTCGTCGTGGCGTTTCCCCAAATGCTGGCTCAGAAATGCTGCAGATGCAGCACAGCCCTCTTCTCCTTCCTCCTCCAAGCATCCCATCGCAGCAGAACCAGCCAGGCTCTTCCATCCCATCTCATCCCTTCCCAGTAATCCCGTGTCCCTGCCACTGCTGATAATTCCAAGCTGTGTTGCTTATCTTCCCTTCCAGGAGGAAAGGTCACCTGGACTAATAATAATAATAAATATAATAATAATAATAATAATCATGACAACACACCTGGTGATGTTTGAATTTACAGCTCTGTGTCTAGCTGCACTGCACTGGGCCCAGTTGGGCAAATACTGGCAATCCTGGGCTGGGTTGGTGGTGCTGGGTTGGCTGCCTCTGCCCAGTGAGGATTGCAGGGCTGCTCCCACACCAGCCTGGAATTTTTGGTGCCACCAGCAGCTGATGCTGGGATGGAATGAGGGGCAGTAGCGTTGTACAGCCTTTGAGCAGCAGGTGGATTGGCACAAGAAGTAGCATTCGGTTTTCCTGCTGCTTTGTTCCTGGGTTTTTGGGGAACTTTTGGTGGAAATGGTGGTGAGGGTCGGGGTGAGCACGGAGCAGGTGCTGGGGCAGCCCGTGGATGCACAGGGCATTTCACAGGAGCTGTATTTCCATGAGCAGGAGCAAGATCAGCCCCTCGGGCTGATCCCTGTGTGTGGTGCTGCTCCGGCTCCCATCCCACCCACCTCATCCTCTGTCCTGCCCCAGCACTCGCAGGAAGAGAGGCAGTTTGTGCTGGAAAAGCAGGCAGACAGCTCTGCTGCCCTGGAGTGTGCCAGAGCTTTGTGATGTGCACTTCAGCAGGCTCCAGAGCTGCCCCCAGGCTCACCCCCAGGTTTTGGGGTCCTTGGAACCAAAGGGGTGCAGCTGCACGCCCACAGCACAGCCAGCGAGGAGGGATCCGGGCAAGGGACAGGAGGGAAGAGGTGCTCAGTCCTGCAGGGGAGGAATAGAAAAATTCGGGTCCCAAACTTCTATATGCAGCCACAGGACGCTGGTGTTAGGATTTCAGGGATTTGTGGGATTCAAACAAGTGTCCTCAGATTGAGACTTTCATGGGAGAAGCTCCGTATTCAGACACTTTAAATATTATCTTTCCCTCCACCAAAAGTTTTCATCGAAAATCTAGGAAAGAAAAGGAAAAAAAGCAAACTCCAGAATAAAGTATTTCCTAGGCTGTGTGTTTCCATCGGCTTGGAACAAAACAGGCTTTGACTGGGGAAGTCGAACATGACTGTGATTATAGGATGTGGTTTATGAAAGTGATCGATTTGCAGAGCAGTGCAATAGCTTTTCAAGAAGTTTTTTTATGTGGGATGTATTAACAGTAATTTCACTTCCCTGCCGTGTTCAGGTTTCTAATAAAAATGGGGTTTTAGCCAAAACAAATCATTTAAGTGAGCGTTTAAAGAATTCTTTTGTATTTTTGAGCACGATATCCTGATGGGAATGAGAAACCCAGGGAACAAAAAGGTGTAAGAGGGGGGGAAAAGTGGATCCGTACACAGTGGAAGCAAGACATTATAAAAGTAAGAATAAGTGCCCAGAATAAGCACGAGGGCAGCTCCACCAGAAGTGTTCAGTGCTGAGAGCTGCACTCAAAGGGGCATTACAGAACCAGCAAGGAGCTGCCAAAATGTCTTGTCTGAGCTGAAGTCACAGATGACTAATCTTGGCAAGGAGGCATCGGGACACATTCTTGCACAACAAACAGGAGCGAGGGGAAAAGAGGAGGTGAAAGTAAACCCAGAGGAGATCCTGGAGGAAAAGCAGCCTGCACACACAGCCGATGATGTTGCTGTTTGTCACCTGCTCTTTTCCTAACAAGTGTTTGCTGAGCTCAAGCCTTTGTAATGTGGCTGAGGGATGTGGGAGGGCTTGAGGAGTTGTTTGAAATCGCTCAAGTTTTTGGAGCACCTCAGCAGGGCTTTAGGGGCTGCTGTTCTTGGGAAAGAAGATAACATCTCCAGCTGTTGTGAGATTCCAGTCAGAGAAGAGCAGAGGTCCTGCCGGGCAGGGGTTGTGCTCCACAGTGGCTGCAGTTTTGTTGGCTTTTGGACAAACTCAGATGAGTTTTGATAACATTAATTTAGAAAGAGCGCCGTGATTTAATCTCCTGCTACTGTAAATGGTTCTGGAGCTGCCTGCGCCATGCCAAAGGGACAGCAGACATTCCTCTCCACCTGGGTTTAGCTCTGTTCCCTCCGTGGGCCATGTGTGGCTGGAGCAGTTGCTTTAATGCATCTCTTCTCCTCTGCAGTATTTCAATTCCATTTCCTGATATGCAGTACATGACTTAATGGATGACGCACTTGTTAAAAGCTAGACCTGGGTCTAAGCCAGACCTCCCTGAAACAAGTTTTTGGTGGCTTCTCCCCGCAGGAAGGAGATTTTGTAGCTTTTCTGCTGAGTCTTGATTGGTGACATTTCAGAGTGACGGGACCCCCAAGACTGTGACCCACTGGAGACGGAAGGGGCTGCCTCGGGCTCCCGAGAGGAAGGTGCTGGAGCTCCCTCCTAAAGGTGTTAGGAAGGCACTCAGCTGATTGTGCTACGTTTTACTGGTGGCTTTAGCAGGAGCAGATGAGAGGTTTGAAAGGTTTAATTGTTTTTGTACAACTTAGGCCAGACTTGAGCGTGAAAACTGCAGAGATCCTGACGAGTTCGTGGAGTTAGAGAGAAGCTACTGCAGTCCTTGTTCTAGAAATTTGCTGAGAATGCACAACTCCTTCTGTTAGCTTAATTAAAACAATTGTATGTGCTTTAATTTCATGGATCACTGCTATCTGCACTTCCCAAGTTACTTCCCTCTCTCCACCTTCCCTTTTGCTCACTCCCTGCTTTGTCATGGGTCAGACAGTCCACGAGACACATCATTAGTTGCTACAAACCACTTCAGTGTTTGTGTTTGAACAGAAGGCTGTTAAAGGGAGTTGTTTGCTTCAAAATAAGCAGAAATCACAGATATAAATAGCAGAGAGATCCTTTGTGTGCCCAGCTTTAAAGTGAATATTGCTCAGGCTGGTGTGACACGATCCCCTTCAGTGCTTTCCTTCGGGAAGGGCAATTCCTTCCTTGCAGTAACCATGTGTGACCCCTGTCCATGCACAGCTGTGAACATTGAGCATTGCTGAAAATGTCATTAAAAAAGAGGAAACTTCCTGCAGGCCCGCAGGTGTCATTTTCCTTGATCCCTCATGCTTTTCCTCCAGAATCTAAAGTGCCATTTCTCTTTCTCTTGCAGACCATGCCCTCTCTATGACGGTGGCTTGCAGAGCTCACCCTGCATGCCAGAAGACTGTCCTTGGTTGATCCGAGGGCTTCTGGGGACTCCGGCCTCCGCCCGGTTTTTCCGCGTGTGTGTGTTCCTGTAGAACTTTCAAAACTGTTTCTCCAAAGGGTTTTGCAGAAACTCAGACTGTTTTCTAAAGCAGAAGCACCTCAGTCCCCGGCAGTAGTGATGGGCAGCGTGCGAACCAACCGCTACAGCATCGTGTCTTCGGAGGAGGACGGCATGAAGCTGTCCACCATGGCCGTGGCCAACGGCTTCGGCAACGGCAAGGGCAAGGTCCACACCCGGCAGCAGTGCCGGAGCCGCTTCGTCAAGAAGGACGGGCACTGCAACGTCCAGTTCATCAACGTGGGCGAGAAGGGGCAGCGCTACCTGGCCGATATCTTCACCACGTGCGTGGACATCCGCTGGAGGTGGATGCTGGTGATCTTCTGCCTGACTTTCATCCTCTCCTGGCTTTTTTTTGGCTGTGTGTTTTGGTTGATCGCGCTGTTGCACGGGGATCTGGAGAACCAAGAGAACAGCAAGCCTTGCGTGTCTCAGGTGAGCAGCTTCACCGCAGCCTTCCTGTTCTCCATCGAGACCCAGACCACGATCGGCTACGGCTTCAGGTGTGTCACCGACGAGTGTCCCATCGCCGTGTTCATGGTGGTTTTCCAGTCCATCGTGGGCTGCATCATTGATGCCTTCATCATTGGTGCCGTCATGGCAAAGATGGCTAAGCCAAAAAAGAGGAACGAAACTCTGGTCTTCAGCCACAATGCCGTGGTGGCCATGAGGGACGGGAAGCTGTGCCTGATGTGGCGCGTGGGGAACCTGAGGAAAAGCCACTTGGTGGAGGCGCACGTGCGGGCGCAGCTCCTGAAATCCAGGATCACGTCGGAAGGGGAGTACATCCCCCTGGATCAAATCGACATCAACGTGGGCTTTGACAGCGGCATCGACCGCATCTTCCTGGTCTCCCCCATTACAATAGTGCACGAGATAGACGAGGACAGTCCTCTGTATGACCTGAGCAAACAGGACATGGACAATGCTGACTTTGAGATCGTGGTCATCTTGGAGGGCATGGTGGAGGCCACCGCCATGACCACCCAGTGCCGTAGCTCATATCTGGCCAACGAGATCCTCTGGGGCCATCGCTACGAGCCCGTGCTCTTCGAAGAGAAGAACTACTACAAAGTGGACTACTCGAGGTTCCACAAAACGTACGAAGTGCCCAACACACCCATCTGCAGTGCCAGGGACTTAGCGGAGAAGAAATACATCCTCTCCAACGCCAACTCCTTCTGCTACGAGAACGAGGTGGCCCTCAGCAGCAAGGAGGAGGACGAGATCGACACGGGGGTGCCTGAGAGCATGAGCACGGACACCCACCCGGACATGGAGCACCACAACCAGGCGGGGGTGCCTCTGGAACCGCGGCCGCTGCGGCGGGAGTCTGAGATATGACTGGCAGGCTCTGCCTCTCCCGCGGGGCTGGAAGGTGAAATCCCCACCGTGTCCATCGGGCAAGGGCTCGTTGACCTGAGAAGTTGGCCCAGAAGAGTTTGCAGACAACGGTACTGTGGAAGAGTGCTGTGAAGGCAGCAGACCCGAGGAACCCAGGCTGGTTTTAGGGCTGTCCTCAGAGGAGGGACAACAGGAAATGAACTCTAAACACAAAGCACTAAACATGTCTAAGTATGAACAGAAGGCACATATGTTGTAGAATAAATTATGTATATATTTTTTTACAAAACTTGAACTTGCAGGCAAGCTTTGGTTGGGTTATTATTATTTTTTGTTTTCAACTTTTTCCAGAATGCTTCTCTCTAGGGAACAAGAATGTTTTTAATGGCATAACAAAGGCAAGAATCTGCCTTATTATTATTATTATAATTATTTTTTAAAAAGCTGCTGCTAACTACATGAACACAAATGGTTATTTTTGTTGCAGTGTAGTTTTTATTTTCTCTTGTGTAATTTAAAAAGAAAAAAACAAGTCAGTGTTGAACTTTTTGGGTTGAAAAGCTCATGATCAGTTCAGAGAGGCCAATGTTGCCAGAAAGTTTAAACTCCTTTTGAGGCCAGTAGTTGATAGCTAGAATCAATTTCTCTCTTTCCAATTACATAAGGGGCATTATGTAATATCAGGCCAATCAGTAGCCTCCAGCAAAATTATGATTTTTTGGGGGGGAGAATTTAATTCTCTGTCTAAAGGAAAAATGAGACAAAAGATATGTATACATAGGAAAAAGTACTAAGTTCAAACTACCTAAGTGGATACCAAAGAAAATGCACAGTTTTGCACAGTGGAGTTTATTTAAAAAAAAAAAGAAAAAAAAGGAAAAAAAGGAACAGGCTGCTTTAAACAACAACAAAAAAATCAAACCTCAGACACTTTTTTGGTTTTGACTTTTTTCTTTTTTTTTTTTTTTCTTCTTTTCTTTTTACGACCTTTATTTTGCACCTTATTCTAAAGGCTTAAGGCTCGGACCTAAAGCAAGCTGGGCCTCCTCCTCTTTCCCCCTGTTCTTCTGTGGAGGGAATAAAATCCCTCTTTCCTTGTAGGGGGAAAAAACTCAGTTGGGGGAAGCAAACCAGCATCACCTGCATGTCCTCCCTGGCCTGCCCCAGCTCTGAGCAGAGGAGCTTTCCCTGAAACTGTGCCATGGACACGCTGTGGAGCTGCTGGCTGATGCCAGAGGCTGCTGGAGCTTGGCCACGGATGAGCCAAGCAGCAGAGAAGTCCCCAGGAAGAGTTTTTTGAGTAGGAAGGAAGAGGAGGAAAGGGCCCTGGCAGCACAGCACTCAGGAGTGGCAGAGGGATGTTTTGTGCAAAATGCTTCTCTTCAGCAGGGCAGGGGTGTGAGGGAGGTGGATTTCCATCTGGTGGAGAGAGGGATTCTTTGGGGAGGACGAGGCTGCAAAGGGAGCTCCATCTCCTGCCTCCCTCCTCAGCAAATCCCAAATCACCCATCACTTGTCACCAAGCAGATTTTGTCACCTTCAGCAAAGCTCTGGTGGTGTTTTGGCTCCTTCACCCAGAAGGCTTTAAATTCTCTGTGCCTCTAAGCTCAAAGAGACAGCAAAGCTGTGCTTGGCCCCTGCTCGTGGGGGCGGTGGGGATGGCAATCCCAGATGACTCTTGCAGTATTGGATCACTGTATGCCATTAAAAAACAGCTTGTTCTAGGTCTGGTGTCTTCTGCACGTGGATATCTGTGAAGGCCTCTGGCCCCTGCCAGCCCTGCCTGGAAGAAATGCCTGCAATGAACTGGTTTCTGATAAGATGTTATCTACAGGGTTGGAAACTGGGGGAATTCCATGGTGTAAACACAGATTTGGCTCCTAGAGAGGGCAGAGGATGAAGTGCAAGTACTGAGGCTGTTACTGGGGTGGGAGGATGGAAAAGGAAGGGAAGGGTGGACACTTAAAGGCGGCCTGGTTGCAGTTTCTGGGTCAACAGTGGTGGAGACAACGGGGTGCTGCTAGTGCTGCTAAGGGTGATGTTCCTGCAAAAGGAGAAAAACCAAACCAAAGAGTGTTCAGTGACACAGGGAGGGCACGAAAACACAATGGGGAAAGGGAGGCTGAGCAGGAGAAAGGGGACCTGGTCTCACATCAGCATCCCCCAGTTGCACAGCGCTCCCACTAAATGATACTTGAGATATTTGAGAGAGGGGTGAGAGGTGGGGGGGGAATGGAAAATGCAGGATTTGTCTCGTTTCTTTGACACACAAGAAATCCAGAGTCAAAAAAAAAAAATAATCCCCTCCCCTGTAACATTTCTGGTGCAGAGGTTTTGGGTTTGTTAGTTTTGTTTTTTTTCTTTCTTTTTTTCTTTCTTGTTTGTTTGTTTTGTTTTTCAAGTCGGTTTTTCAGAAATATTTTTAAAAATTGTACATTTTATAAAGTTTATCAAGTATTTTCATATTTAAAGCCAAATGTAAATAGAAGTCTGTAAAGGAGGACAAGGAGAAGACAACGAAAAGGCCACAAAAAAAAGTATCAATTCAGCTCAGCAGTCTCGGCTCGCTAGGACTAGATGCTACAGGTTAGCATGATTTTTAGAAAACTACTTGCAAGCCTTATAGGATTCCTAATGCTCTGAACTTCTCTTTATTTATTTTTTAAGCATGGACTTTTCATTTGAGAACACGTTCTAGTTACTGGCGTTTTTGCGGAGCTCCCAGAGCCGTGTGGAGGGGGGTGTGAAGGTGTAATCCATTGCTAATCTCTGCTTGTTCTTTCTTTCTCAGCCCTTTGTCTTTGCCTAGGGAATCCCACATTTCAGCCCTGTCTCTGGGAAGCTGCTGGGAAGAGCCCTGCAAGTTGTTCCCTTCCCCTTTTTCCCATCAATTCCGGCTTTCTCAGCAGAAAGCCGAATAGGAAGGAGGAATAATTTTTTAAAAAATGTTATTTTTAAGGACTAGACAGTGACTGACAGCTTTCCTTCAGCTCCCGTTGATCGTGGGCCAAGCTTAGGCTGACTTTAAACCTTAAATTTTAAACTTTAAACTGACGGAGCTCTCCCCACAGCCTCCCCCAGGCCTCGGTTCAGCCTCTTTATCCAGGATAAATTGGCTCACCCGGCTCGCACAGAAGCTTTTATCCTGTCTTTTGCTTAGGGGCTGGGGGGGAATATGTTATTTCTGCCCTTCCCTGAAAATACTTGAATGAGACACATTGTCTGACCCATAATTCTGTGTACAGTGACAGGAGCAGAGGTGGGTAGGGATGCTTCCCTCCCTCCGTCTCTTCCGTGCGAGTTCCCTGGGTTAAGTGGCCAGGGTAGGAATCCTCACTCATTAGCTGGCTTTAATTAATTTAATTTCACGACTCTCCCAGCCGTGAAAGCACTTCTGTGTTAGCAGAAGCCCTGGGAAAAAGACAAAGGGTTCAGATATTTAATTTGTTCTCTTAGGTTTTCTTTGTCATGATGGATTACACAAGGTAAAACTGAGAAGTACTGTAATGTCTTTAATTCTGGCTGCTCACCACATTGTGGAGTAGAAGGTGCTGCATAGTTACCACCCCACAGCCCATCAGAAGCTGATTTTGTAAGGACTTTTTTTGGCCTGCAGCTCTTGTAAGACGAACAATCTCGGCATCTGACAGTTGTCCATGACTATTTTCCTGTTTGCAGCCTTTTTGTATCGAAGTCTTCCTAATGTACTGCACAAATTGTGGATTGTACAGATTTTTATATATTATGTCTTATTTTATTATTTCTAAATAAATAATTAAAAAAAAGAAAAAAAAACCCCAAGCAATTGAGGATGAGCTCGGTGTGTGCAGCCCGTGTGTAAAGGAGGAGGGAGATGGGTCTGGAGGGGGATATTGAGCTGTGTTTATGGTTGCCTGAGCACAGGCATTGTCTGGAGCGCTTGAGGAACAGACAGCTCGTTCTCTGCCTCGACAAAAGGCAGGAGGAAAGGTGATCCCATCGTTATTTCCCACGGGAGAACAGAAACGAGACTTGGATGGGGAAAATCTGCCCCAGGACCTTTCTTGAGGTCACAGCTGGGACTGCAGAGCCCCAGGTCATTCCTTGCTCCGAGTGGAAATGGAAGAAAAGCTCCAAAGCAGGGAAGGGGGGAGGGATGAAAGCACCCAGAGCATCAGCAAGGGATTAAAAAATTAAGCAGGAAAGTCGTCTTGAAATCCACGTGTTTCGTGTCTGCCTGGAACATCTTATTGAAACGCTCAGTTCCAAAGAGGCTGGGTGTAATCTGCATCCCGCATTTCCCTGAGCCCTGTGTCACCAGGACAGGGACAGAAGTGCAGCCTCCAGGAGCCACAAAGAGCTGTGAAATCCTGATTTCTGTGGCCTCCAGGGCAGATATTGAGGCTGCACTGATGCCTTGGGAGGGCTGAGCTGGAAGAGAGGCTGGGCAGAGCTACAGAATAAAGCAGGGATTTATTCAAAGACCTGAGGCATCAGCCCAACCATGACTCAGCTGCCAAGTGCTGATCCAGCAGGGATCAAACACTGCTGCCCCAGCTGAGGGGAACATTTCAGTGCAGCTCTGACCCCTCTGCTGATTTCCCAGCCCTTTTATCAGCCTGTAATGCCATTTATCCATGCCTGGGCTGGAGCCCTGACCCCGCTGAGCAGGACTCTATTTATACATTCAAATTTACTTTTTGAATCGAATGGTCCCTCGCAAAGCTTATCATCATAATTACAGGGCTGGATTTAGAGGCACAGATTAGCTGCCACAGCCCGCATCTGCTTCTTCTCCCTGCTGCTGAAAGGCATCCTCGGGCACAGCTGCTCAGTGCCCTGCCCTGGGTTCCCTGCAGGACAGCCTGGGGAGCACTCCCTGTCCCTTCCCTAAATCATGAGCACCCTCTCCTGTCAGTGCCTCTGCTCGGCCCGAGTGGAGGCAGCTCCAATTAAACGGGATTTTGGTGGCCAGCAAGGCAATAACTGAAGTTTTCTGCCCCTCTGCACCCAGCCGAGCTCAAAGATGCTCTGCAGGCTCCAGAGGTGCTGCCCCAGCCAGGGAGAGGGAATAAAATGGCACAGAAAGCATGGAGATGCTGCTGTGCGCTCCTGTGTGCCCTTTTCTGACCCAAGCCGCAACTGAGAGGCATTTTAAAAAACTTTTATTCCATTTTCAGTCTCATGAGAAGGGTGAGACAACACAGATGTTATAATCCATGCAGTTCTGAAGCAAATATTTTAGCATTTGTTCAGGGACTGGTGAACTATAAGGGACTAAGCTGCCCCTTTAACATTCAATTTTTACAAATTTGGATATCTCAGGATTCTTTTTAACACCATGGACACCACTTTTGGCTTTTGGCTCTGATATTAACAATTTTCACGGCCCAAACATCAACATAAAACTCAAGATTTTTAGTTTTTGGAGGCTGAACAGGGAAAATCTTGCATGAACTGGAGTTCCTTTGTGCACTTCATATCTGTGTGCTCGTTTTCTTGCTTGTGGAATCGTTGGTGGGAGCTTGTGTGTGATTATGGTCCATGTTCCTCACTGGAACCCACTGAAGTCCTGCATCTATAAAATCCCACTGCAAAATGTCTGTGTGAAGCAACCAGTGCCTCATCTGCCACTTTTGTCAAACAGGGCAGGAAAGGGAAAGAAATGAAAATTGTAGAAAAGTCAGGAATAAAATTATAGAAAAGTCAGGAATAAAATGATAGAAAATAAGATAAAATTATTTTAAGAAATTAATTCTTTTTAAAAAATTCTTTACAAATCTTGAAAATATGTATTTTTTCCCCCTTCCAAACTTTTCACTCAAACACAGATTATAATCCAACACTGATGTTTTCAGCTTGTTTGAATATGCAAATCCAGGGTGTCACACGCAAGCAAATGCTTGGAGTTTTGGGTGGGTAAGACAAACACACCTGTTCCAGCAATTTATGCATTTTACATTATCCTTTAAAAATAAAAAAGCTGCCCTTGCCTTTCCCTTCCTTACTGGCTTGGATTTCAACCCACAACAGGTTTTATTTTAAAAAATCTCCACTGAGGTGTGTACAAATGATATATTCATTAAGTTGTGATGTCCCTGGTGAACCCCTCTGGTTGGAAAGCTGTGTCAGGATGGGTTGGGGTTGGATCTCCTCCTCCTTCCACCTCCCAGCTGCAACAGATTTCAGGATAACTCAGGAACTGAGGTCTAAACAAAGTTTTTGGTCTCATCTGACCAAACCTGGCCTAATTCTGGTTATTCCTCGTAGCAGGAATAACTAGATTTAATAAACCAGCCTAACTCTGGTCATTCCTTGTAACAGGAATAACCAGATTTACTAAACCAGCCTTATTCTGGTTATTCCTTGTATGCAGCAGCAGGAGGGAGGTAAATCAGGGAAATCCTGCTCCCTCCTGCTGCTGGAGATGTGGTGGCTGCTTGGGAAGCAAGAGGAAAGTTGTAAGCTCCTGCTTTCCAGGATTTTTTATTTTGCTCATTTTCTGTCAAGATATCCCGTAAAAATTTCCTTACAAATATCCTGCTGTGTACAAAGTTCATTTGATATGCAAATCAGCTCATTAATTAGGCATGCAAGGTGCCTCCTGGCTGTGCCTGGGGCTCTAAATAAAGAACACACCAAACCAGAGCACCTTGAGGTCACCACCTCAGACATCTCCTGGTTACTGAGATTTGAGACAAACCCGGCTGCTGCTGCTGCTGCTGCTGCCCAGGTCTCACCCACTCCACGATCCTGCTTCCACTGAGCTCATTAGCAGAGTTTCATTGATGGGGAATAGGAAAGGATGGATTTCTGTAGCTGAGCAGCACGGGATCTTTATGGCAGGACTGCATCTCACCCCAGGGCACAGAGGTTACCCAGAGAAATAACTCTGGGTTATTTCTCTGCTCTTTTTGAAGCCTTTTAATATTCTGAAACGGGGCAGCGGCTGTTGCATCTGGGAGGGTGAATGTCACCTCTGAGAAAAGTTCCCTGGATTTCTGTGGGGTCCTTCCCATGCACTCACAGAATTCAAGACAACCCAGAAAACCATTTTTCCCCCTGCCTTTTTCCCACATTGATACTTGCACTGCCTTCACTTCTGCTGGAAAGGTGGAAGCAGATCAAAAGTTGTTCTTTTTCTCTGTTGACACCTAAAGCAAGAGAGCTGTGGTTGCTGCAGGTGATTCAGGATTCTCTGCGATGGAAACAGAGGGAATTCCATCCTGCCTTCTGCAGGAGGGTCTGGCAAGAGATGCCAGTGCTCTAATAAAAACCCCTCAGCTGACAGAAAAAAAAGAGAAGGAAAGCTTCAAAGGAAAAATAAAGTGAACAGAAGCATGGAGCAGCTCAAATTCACACTCTGCATTTCAAAATTATAACTTGAAGGATTCCTGTCTGCAGATTTGGGGGAAGCAGTGGCACAGCTGGAGAAGGGAAGCAAATAATTCCATGGGAGAAGGCAGAATGTCCCAACTTCTCCCTTCAGAGACTGTGCTGGTGCAGATTTGGGCTCCTGAGGCTCATGGGGTCCTTGGGCTCCCTTTTCCCTCTGTTCCTGGCCTATCCCAGCTCTGATCCCTGGTGGGAACTGGGGTCTGGGGGTGGCAGTGGGACACAGAGGATGTGGATCCCCCCATGGCTCTTCTTCTCCACATTCTGGGCACAGTCACTCCTGTCAGCAAGAAACCAAAAGGATTAAAAGCAATTAGGGAAGCCCTGATTTATCCTAATTAGAGCCAATACTGGAGCTCTATTAAAACATTTATCTTCAATTCTCCAAGGCTTTCTCCCAGTGCTCTCTGGAGTTCATTTCTGCCCTCCTCAGCCCTCCCTCCTTGCAGGGACAGCAGGCTGTGATCTCAGG
Source organism: Pyrgilauda ruficollis (assembly GCF_017590135.1). Lineage (NCBI taxonomy): Eukaryota > Metazoa > Chordata > Aves > Passeriformes > Passeridae > Pyrgilauda > Pyrgilauda ruficollis. The sequence goes on along the minus strand of NW_024529044.1, from coordinate 1,695,430 downwards.
ACCCTGCTGGCTCTGGTATTTACCTTCAGAGCTGTAACATTTCCACGCAGTTGGAGCGTGCTGGCATTTACTGCTGGCTCATTAAGTGCTGTGATGAAATCCTGCTGCAACCCCTGCCCTGGGTGTTTAACAGGTCTGGGCTGCCAGGACTGCAGGGCCTGTGATGCTTTAGGATTTTAACTTTTATATTTTCATCTACTTGTAATCCTGCAATTCTTTGTATAACTCTAAACTCCGTGTACAGTGTGAGCTGCTGCTTTCCCATTTTGGGCAGACACAACAATTCCTCTCCAGGCCTGGCAATCAAGGACACCTCACTGCCTCAGGCCTGAGAGATGGAAACAAAAGTGAATTGGGGGAGAAAACTTGGGGTAAATGACTTCATTGGCTGAAGCTGTAATTGGAAGGTGAACCCCCAACATGCAAATGGACCAAACTTATAAAAGTGTCAAAACCTGTGACCCCTTGTCCATTTTGGGTGGGCTTTGTCTGCCCTAAATGTACCTGAAGACCCTTCAATAAATAGAACTGCTTTTTATTCCCTTAATTCTGCCTGGCCTCTGTTTTTAGGTAGCCCAAAAGGCATCACCTGTTCCCCGACATTGTATCTGACAGATTTTCTGTCGAATTAACTCCAGGTATGCACTGACTAAACATCTTCAGAACCTCTGGACAAAAAGACTGTGTGAGATTCATGAATCCATGCAAATCAGAAGGAGATCTGTCAGCCCAGCTCCCCCAGGAATCCCTGGAGCTCAGCATGTTGTGACAGCTCTGGCTGAGGCAGAGGCGTAGCTTTCCGTGCGGATAATGAGAGCTCTTTCATCCCCAGTGGCCTTCCCAGGGAGCCATCCTCCTGCTCAGAGCTGTGCTCTCACCGGCAGAAATGGAACCACTGGGAGAGAGCAGGGAAAAGGAATGGGAGCAGCATTGGAATGTCTTGTCCCTCCTTTTTGTCCTCTGCAGGAATCGTGCTGCGCCGCCCCATTGATGCTGTGGAGGGGCACTTAGAACAGAGGTTGGACAGAGTTAGAGAATAAAATAGGTTTTTATTAAAGGCCTTCAATAACTACACCTTGGGCAGTGCAAAGCCTTGCAGAGGTGAGAATTTGAGAATTTGAGAGGCTTTGAGAATTTTCTATAAATTCATTTCCTACAGAGGCTACACCCAAGATGGACGATGGTCACCAGTTTTTGGGGCAGACATAAGTTTGGTCTATTTGCATATCAGTTAATTGTCCAATTACAGCTTCAGTAACGAGGTCACATTCCCCCACTTTGCTCCCCCCCAGGTTCATTTTTGTTAATATTTTTTGGGGTCTGAGGTCCTTGTGTGTCAGGCCTGAAGGATTGTTCTGCCTGTCCAAACTGTGAGGAGAGCTCACTAACTCTCTGTATGGAGTTCAGAGTCCTGCACTAATGCAGCACAGGAGCTGAAAAATACAAAAGCTAAAACTAAAAAAAAGTTTTAGCTAAAACTAAAAATAGTTTAGCTAAAAAGTTTTAGCTAAAAGCTAAAACTTAAGGCGTCACCATCAGTGACAATGTCACTGCTCCAGAAAGAATTAAACACTCCTTGTGTTGTGTCCTGTGTTTTCACACTTGGATGTTTTGCTACACATTAAAACCATTGGCATGTGTTTGAGGTGTTTAATTAATTAATTAATAAACGAATTAATCCGGTAGTGCTTGAAAGCCTCACACTCTCCAAGGCTGGCAGGTTTCTTTCCATGGATATTTTCATGTCACTGGATTGGTTTGGATGGTGGTGGGTGCTCAAGGGGAACCTGCCCAGCATTTTCACAGGTGACTTTATCTACTCTAAAGGCTGGCGGAGTTTTGCTGACACCCAGCTCATCATCCAAGGAAATGTCTGTGGATGAGCATTTGGGATCTGCTTCCTGCTGCTCACCCCCTCCTGCTCTGCCCCCAGCACAGGAAGGACATGGGGAGGGTCCAGAGGGATGGATAGCCTCTCCTGTGGGGAAAGGCTGAGAGCTGGCTCCTGGATGCTTTTATTGCAGCATTCCAGGGCCTAAAGGGACTCCAGGAGAGCTGGGGGGACTGGGGACAAGGGATGGAGGATGACAGGACAAGGGAATGGCTTTAAACTAACAGAGGGCAGGGTTAGGAGGGATATTGGGAAGGAATTCCTGGCTGGGAGGGCGGGCAGGCCCTGGCACAGGGTGCCCAGAGCAGCTGTGGCTGCCCCTGGATCCCTGGCAGTGCCCAAGGCCAGGCTGGACAGGGCTGGGAGCAGCCTGGGACAGTGGAAGGTGTCCCTGCCAATGCAGGAGGTAAAACAAGATCACCTTTAATGTCCCTTCCAACCCAAACCATTCTGTGACTATTTCCAGCAGTGCTGTGAGAGCCCACGAGTTACCCAGAAAGGAGCCCGGCACTGTGTGATTTGTGCCAAAAACCACCCACATTCCACCCCAACCCCTGCCTGCCCCCAGCACGAGACACACTCAGTTCCAGCCCGGGAGATTGTGTCTCTGATAGGAGATGACCACATTCTTTCCTTGAAATTTGTCTCCTCCACGTACCAAAACCCATTAACAAATAGCCATAATCTGTGCCCTGGGGAGCAGAGCAGGCTGCTTTTCTTTTTCTTGGCTGGCTCAGTTCGTGCTGGAGTTGTGGGACTTTTCATCTGTGTGCTCAGAGGAGCAGAGTAAAAGTAGGATGATAAATTGTGGAAAAAGAACTCGCTGGCTTTGCTCAGAACCTCCGGCCTGCAGCTCCTCCTCTCGCTGTACTCCTTCCAGCGCCCCAGAATTCCCTGCCTCCCTGCATGTTATGGCACCTTTGGGATGTGTTAGTCATAAGAATGAAGCTACTGGTGCTTTGCAGGAATATTTTCACTCTGGCTCTGGCAGGAGAGCTCTGACACAGCCCTGCTGTCGGCACGGCCGGGGAGCGTGCGCTCGCTGATGCCTCCCGAGATCCCAGCCCGCTCCAAAAAAAGGGGAAAACGGCCAATTTTTATTTCCTCAGGTATGCTGGAGGTCCTTCTGCTGTTCTTTGGTGGTGGTGAGGGCTTTGGGCTGTGGGCTGGAGGTGGGATGGAGGCAGGAGTGGTGGCTCAAGGGGAGCTTTGCGCTGTCGTGTCCAGCCCCTGTTCGGTCCTTTCTCCTCTGAGCAGAGGCTGGGGGGACTTTGCTTCTCTCTCTCGAGCCCCTGAAGGTTCTTTCCTGCCCTGGGAAAATTCACATTCGTCCTTTCAGCCTGGGGATCCTCCTTGGCACTGGGGATGCTCCATGGGATTCCTTTCCCCGGGACTCAGAGCCCTCCAGGGGCTGTGCAAAGGCAGCTCCAGATTTGCACCAAATCGCCTCTAATGGTGCCCCGTGTGCCCAGACCCGTCCTGGGCTTGGGCTGAGCCTAAATTAGCTTTCTTTGAGCTCACTTGGGTCTGTAACTGCAGATAATTAACTTCTCCTTGCAGGGCAGCTGATAAGTGGCAGCTTCCCTGACTTTATGGACATTTGCCCCTGGGGGCAGGAGTGCTGTCAGGCTCTTTTCATCTCAAAGGGGCCAATCTGGAGCCATTTCAGCAAATATTCCAAAAGTGAGGGCAAACCCAACCCTCAGACTGTCTGCTTTTGCATATAAGTGTAGAATTCCTGGTTTATCCCAGCAGGTTTAGTGGCAGCCCTGGTTTGGAAAATTTTCCCTGGGCATTTTAGGCCCAGTTCAGTAACAAGCAATGACTGGTCAAAAATTATCTGATATTATTATAAAATATTTTCCACCCGGCTTTTTATCAAGCAGCTCATCAACAGGTCAGGAAGACTTAAAATCCCAAAGGATTTAAATTAAAATATTCAGGTATTATAGGTATATTCAGACCTTTCATGCTCAGAGTGATTTCCTAAAATTTTTCACAAGACCATGTGCATATTATGGATATGATGGAAAAAAGGGGACAAAAATTGTGTGAAGGAAAACTTTTTCATCCTCTCCACGTTAAATATTCTCCATTCAGGTATTAGAGGTATATTCAGACCTTTCATGAGTGATTTCCTAATATTTTTCACATGACCGTGTGCATATTATGGATATGATGGAAAAAGGGGACAGAAATTGTGTGAAGGAAAACTTTTTCATCCTCTCCATGTTAAATATTCTCACACTGAAAAGGCTGTGGCACAGAGAACAAGCTTTTAAGTATTTCTCTCCTTCAGACAGAGAACTGGGGGACAAAAATACATTAAGTGCAGCAGTTAGAAAAGGTTTTGGTGAATGAAATATCATTTTTTTGTTTTTGCCCTTAGGGAACAATGAGAAAATTTCTCTTTCTGAGCCTATCTCCTTCTGAAACGAGCTCCAGGAGTGGTCACAACCTGCCATAAAAACGCCATGTGCAAGAGAATATATTTAATATCAGGCAAGCAGAATGGAACGATACGATCTGTTTGGGGTTTGAAGGTAAATGTTTAGACTTTTTTTCCCTTTGAAATAATCTGGGAGAGATGCTGGTTGGCTCAGTGGGAAATGAAATCATGGAGGATTTATGCCATTAATGACAGGCTATGATGTCAAAGACATTTGGCCCGTGGCCATAACCTTTTGTGTGGCTCTGCTTGACTCTTATAAATAAACAGCCCCACTCAGCTGCTGCCTGCAGAGGAGTCCCCAGCACTTGGGAGCCCTGAAAAGCAGCACTTAAAAAAAAAAATTGAGGTAAAAGATCGAGGGGAAGGAGCTTTCTGCCCTCAGCATCTCTGGGTTCTGCAGCAGGGCCTGCGTAATGTTTAAAGCAACAACACCAAAGCTGATCTGGCTTTCTGAAACTCTGCTGGCTCCTGTTGCTTTGTAAATCATCAAAAACCCAGGCACGTGGTCAATGGTGTCCATCACCACGGGGTTTGCTCCTTCTGTCCCGTTTGTGGTACAAAAAAGCAGATTTTGATTGGGTTTTAGAGTCACTCCAGTGGCACCCGAGCTCAGCACGGGTGGGAGAGGTGCCAGGGCAGTGCCCAGGCAGGAGAGGTGCAAATGCCACTGCAGAGAAACAGGGAATTCCTGACACCTGTGCCCCTCTCCTGTCCCCTCGAGGCCCCCACAGCCATAATTCCCATCACAGCTGGGCAGGTCATGCCCAGGACTTGCCTGCAGCCATTTCAGCTCCCTGCTGTCATTATTTGGGTCATTTTTCTCTTCCCACCGAGCCGTTTTCCTCTGGGGTTTTGTCCCTGGGGGTTGTGTTGCTGATGGTTCTCCAGGTGCCAGTCCCTCAGCTGGGTCTCTGAATGATTGCCACCCCTTTGAATGCCACCCTGGAAGGATGCAGGGCCTTTGGTGGCCACAACTAGCAGCATCCTGGAGGCCAGGGGGTCTGTGAAGGTCTGAGCTGAGCTCTGTGCCCTGCAGGGTTTTGGTTCCTAAACCCCTGGTGGTTCCAGCAGATCCCACCTGTGCTGTGGGACCCAGCTCCAGTGCAGCCCTGGGGTTTGGGGGAGCACCTGGCAGGACTGAGCAGCTCCCAGGGCCACAGGGCTGGCCTGGAAGTGGCTCAGGACTGCTGGGACAGCTCTGCACAAAGCCAGGGAGCCAGAGGGGCAAGACCAGCCTGAAGGTTGTGCCAGAGCTCAGCCACAGCCACTGACTGCCACCAGGACTTCAAACATTTTCCCTTCTCCCCTTTCTTCCACTGAACAAAGCAAAGAAAAACATCAAGAAGGCAGAAAATGCTTTATTTGGGCTCTGGGCATCCTCAGGAGTAGCCAAAATTCAATCCCTTCTGTCACCTGAGGGCTGCAAACCTCCCCAGGGAAACCCACAGAACCATGGAATGGTTAGGGGTGGAAGGGACCTTAAAGCTCATCCATTCAAGTGCATCCCCTGATTTAGGATCTGTTTTTTTTTCCCTTGGGGTGCAAGGGACCTTAAAGCTCATCCATTCAAGTGCATCCCCTGATTTAGGATCTGTTTTCCCTTTGGAAAAGGGAAAGAACCTTAAAAGTGGAAGGGACCTTAAAGTTCATTCATTAAAGTTCATCCCCTGATTTAGGGTCTGGTTTATTTCCCTTTTCCTTTTCTCCTGGTACCTCTTTTCCATCCCTTTCTTGTCTCTGACCACAGACAGTTGCACTTTGAGTCTTTAATGTCACGGAGTGACTTTGGCACAGCTCCCAGGCTCTGTCTGGGGCTCAGAGGGTTCCAACCAAGAGCCTGGACCAGGAATGGGTCAGGTCCCTTTGTCCTGGCCAGGAGCACACTGCCCTGCCAGGTGTCCTGTTAACATTCTGCTCTTAATTAGCTGACACCACTAATTAGCACCAATGTGCAAAACGTAGCAGAATATTGAGCAGAAAACTTCTCGATTTGGGCAGATTTGTACCCTGTGAATACTATTTCTTTTTAATTTCAAGACCCTTCAGCAGAAACATCTTCTCCCCCAGGAGTGGAGCCTCCTGGGCAGGGCTGCAGGGCAGAATAAGAAAAGAACTTTAACCCGTGCTGTAAAGCATTTATTAATATTGAATAAGCCCCTGCCTTCTTTCAACACAAATAAAATATTACTGCTCTCCAAGATGAAATATGCTGAAATGGAGCAAAGATTTCTATTTTTCCAAAACAAACAGTCTTCAAGTGAGGTCTTTTTGCAATTATTTTAGAGATCTTTTTGTGGATTGGACGGGGGCCTAAAAATAATGTAGATTTGAAGCTCTGACAGCACCAATAATTACAGTGCTGTAACTCAGCTCAAGCACCCCACTTTTCTTCTGGGTATCAGGGCTCCCTTTTTCTCCTTGATGTTTAGAGCATTTTAATGTATTCTGGTTGAACATTTAAACCTCAATCACCAGCTCCTCTGGAAAAAAACACTCTTGTATTTTTAGGACTGGGAAAGGACAGAGGGAACTTGTTTCTCCCTATTAAAGCTGTAATAAGTGTCTCTACTAATCAAGGAGGGAGGGAGGGGAAGAAAGAGGATAATGTGGCAGTTTTAGTGATCCAATTGTGTCACAAAACAAGAATGTGAAGAGTGAAACACAACCACCAAATATCAGACATAATGCCAGCACTGGAGGTGCCAGAGCTGCTCTGTCCTGGGGCAGGTGGATGCAAGGTCCCAACTCAACCTCCAGCCTGGCAGAGCCAGCCCTGGTCCCTTTTTGGACCTGAATCAGCCCTCAGCAGCATCCATGACCAGCACTGGTGCTCTCTGCAGCAGAACTTCCAGAGAAGGTGTGCCTGCCCCATCCCTGGAATGTCCAAGGCCAGGTTTGGAGCATCCTGAGATTGTGGAAGGTGTCCCAAGGGTGGGACTGGATGGGCTTTAAAGTCCTTTCCAACCCAAACTGCTCCGCGATTCTATGGTTTCCATCTGTGGTTTTATCTCCCATCCCTCCCTGCCGTGGGAGATGGAATCCCATGTGCCAGGGAAGCAGCAGAGAGCAGCCAGGGCTGTTTGCTGCACCTTTGGTTGCAGTTCAGCATTGCTCCTGTAGAAATTAAGATGTAATCTTGGTCGTTTGATTAATTCTGGATTAATTTTTGAGGATGTTTTGAGGCTCCTCTAATGAGAGGCTCATCCTGAGACAGGAGGGGCGAGGCGTTGGTGAATGCAAGGGAATGTTGGATTATTTCCACTGCTCTGTGCCACAGATTGGAAGGGGAAAATAAATACCCTGGTAGCTGAGATAATCCTGGTGGAACAATCCTGTAATATCTGCTGAAAGCTGCGTGCACCACTGGATTGGGAACTTCCAAATGGGAACATTTCCAGTGTGTGCAGTGTCTGGCCCCTGATTTAAATTCCCTTAATTCTACCCTTGAAGCTTCTAGTCTTTTACACTTAAAAAGGCAGAAATGCTTATTATTTGTGCTTGGGAAAGGAGACAAGACGTTTGAGTCTCAAAATGTGCTTTTTTTTTCCTTTTTCTTTCCTTCAGAAAAATGTAATTGCACACAAACCCCTCTAAACAATTCTCCTCGGCCGCCTGAAGAGTCCCTTGGCTGAATTGTAAATCACTATAGAGTGCACCAAAAAAAAAAAAAAAAAAAAATAGCAAGATCAGGGCATAAATGAGGTTTGGAGCTGTCTAGTCTGGGGTTCTGTGAGGTAATTAAATCAAGGAGACTTTCTGATCTATAGAAGGGTCAATGCAGCAGGGCAGTGCTTTGAACCATGGGCTCATTAAGGCACAATTGCCTTCTTTGCTGCCCGGATTGTTTATAACAGAGGCTTATTTTGGAGCAGTCAATAACTGGAGAGCATAAATCACAGGGCAGAAAGAGTTATTCCCACTTCATGGGCCAGATCCTCAGCTGGTATAAATCCCTGCTGCCCCAGTGATGCCACCTCAGTGCTCTATTTACACAATCCCAAATGCTGGCTCACGCTGCTCCCATTGGATTGGGTTTATTTTCATTCTGTGGGCACAGATTTTCATGGATGGAGTGAAGGTGGGGATCACTGGGGTAGGTAAAAATTAATTTGGTCAAGTTTGAATGGTTCTCTCCTTCCCTGCTCTCTTCATTTTATGAAAAAAGGAGTTACCCTGTGAATTTGTGTCAGCTCAGAACCATTTCCCTGAATCCCATTGAGGTCTCTTGGAACATTCCCTTTCTCTAAATATTTCTGTTGAGCTTTGGATGATTTAATGGTGGTGGTGGTTCTAGATTTTAATCAAATTCAGAAAGGACATCCACGGGCTGGGCACTGACAGGGCAGTGATGGCAGCACGCCCCACGTCCATCATTCTTCAGAGGGATGTGCCCAGCAATTTTGGGAATGTCTAAGTCTGGCTTTCCATGTGATTTCAGCCCCAGCTCTGCTCCTTGGGAACCCTCCTGTTCCCCAGTGTAGGGTTGGGTTCAGCCAGATCACAGGTGGATTTCCAAAATCTCCTTCAAAAGCTGAAGCTAAATCTCTGTAAATGTTCTCTAAAACTGAAAAAGAATCTCCGAAAACCTCCCCAAAAGCTGAAGATCAGCTCCAGAGCTGGAGATTTTGGTTCATCACTGGAGTGATTGGCTGGTGGTGATGTGTCCAGCAATTTTGGGAATGTCTAAGTCTGTGATTTCCATGTGATTTCCATGTGATTGGTGGCTCCGGTTCTGACTCTGCTCCTTGGGAACCTTCCTGTTCCCCTGTGTAGGGTAAGGCTCATCCAGATCACAGAGATTTCCAAAATCACAGAGATTTCCAAAATTCTTCCTCAAAGCTGAAAATAAATCTCAAG